>NC_134496.1:20134853-20334853 GCF_040206685.1 Ascaphus truei | reverse complement strand
AGATGGTGAAAGGATGGGGGTGCCAGGGTGAGATGGTGACAGGATGGGGGTGCCAGGGTGAGATGGTGACAGGATGGGGGGGCCAGGGTGAGATGGTGACAGGATGGGGGGGCCAGGGTGAGATGGTGACAGGATGGGGGGCCAGGGTAAGATGGTGACAGGATGGGGATGGGGAGAGCCAGGGTGAGAGGATGGGGGAGCAGGGTGA
The DNA here is from genome assembly GCF_040206685.1 of Ascaphus truei. NCBI lineage: Eukaryota > Metazoa > Chordata > Amphibia > Anura > Ascaphidae > Ascaphus > Ascaphus truei. The sequence continues at coordinate 20,334,645 of NC_134496.1, read as the reverse complement.
GATGGTGACAGGATGGGGGTGAGATGGTGACAGGATGGGGGACCAGGGTGAGATGGTGGCAGAATGGGGGGCCAGGGTGAGATGGTGACAGGATGGGGAGAGCCAGGGTGAGAGGATGGGGGGGCCAGGGTGAGATGGTGACAGGATGGGGTGGAGAGAGCCAGGATGAGAGGATGGGGGGGCCAGGGTGAGAGGGTGAGGGTATGGGGGGGAGAGGGGCAGGGTGAGAAGATGATGATGATGATGATGATGATGGGGGAATAAGATGATAATGGGGGGGGGTGAGATGGTGATGGGGCCAGCCTGGGGAGATGAGATCATGATGATGGGGGATATTTTAAATGTATTGGGGGTGGGGGGGTATATTTTAAATGTATTGTGGAGGTAGGGGTATATTTTAAATGTATTGTGGAGGTGGGAGTATATTTTAAATGTATTGTGGAGGTAGGGGTATAATTTAAATGTATTGTGGAGGTGGGAGTATATTTTAAATGTATTGGGGAGATGGGGGTATATTTTAAATGTATTGGGGAGCTTGGGGGTATTTTTTATATGTGTTTGGGGGGGGGCGTGGGTGTCCAGTATTTTTGGACAAGCCACCTGGCAACCCTAAAGGCAGAGCGCACCAATCCCTTCCCTTGGCTTTGGGGGACCTATATTAATATTGTGTACACTATATTTTTCAGCTTTGACACTACGTGACTACCTGTAAAGGAGGGACGTGACCATTTATAGGGCCGCCTACAGGTAAAAGGTTTTTTCTGGCCTATCTCAGCTGGAGGGTGGGATTGAACCCATTGGTGACTAGGAAATACATTTATCAGCAGCAGCATCCCTTGTTTATCCACTGCTGGGTGAAGGCCTCCCAAAGGATCCCCAGGTACTGCGGTTTCTTTTGGCACAATAAATATTTTCTGATTAGCATGTCTGTGTGCCTGTTTCACTCCAAATCTCTCTCCCAAATGATCTCCAGGTACTGCGGTTGCAGAAGGAATGAAAGAGAAAAAGTTGCATCGCACCGATTGTGACGTGAAATCAAAGTCACCTACGTAAGTGACGGAGTGAATAAAATGATGATATATGCACAATGTGATATAAATGTAGAACGCTTCTTGATTTGAGCTATTGTGCATCAGTGACAGTAATGGTGGTGGCAGTAAAAATGACTACTGTAAGTGAGATATTGGTGGAAAAGGCATACATGACCATACAAAAACTTATCCAACCAGGACTACAAGAGTCTGCAGCTATCCACACAGAGGGGTCAGCGTCTTAATGGCTACAGGGAATAAAAAAAGGACAAACGCACGGCTCTCATAGTGTAGTATGTTCAAAAATGTCTAGGTGTAAAAAGGTGAGTATCACATTGTAACAGGGACTTACCCCTGTTAAGAAGCGTGCCTCTAATGCAGCAGTGTGCTGGTTAATTGCGCACCTGCAATCAACCAACCCCACCTGCTTAATCAGAACTCTGTCAGAAAAGCCTGTTCTGAGACACAGGAAGAGGATTCCTGAGTCTCACAATTGGGGGCTGAACCAAGGAAGGACAGATGTCTTGTGCTGCAGAAGGACTGGACTATATGCTGATAGCAAGACAATGGGACCAGACCTCTATAACAGGACAGACATTGCCTTAGCACACAAATGTGCTGACACAGGAGAGCAGAGAGGCTTCCCCTACAGCTACAAGAAACAGATAAGACTTTCTGCGATGGTATCTTACCCCCATGAAATTATCTAAATTTGTTCCAGGGTTCTCCCCGCTGTGCCCCAGACAGTGCGGAGAAACAGCTGACCTGTTACATATGCTGTGGTCTTGCCCGCGGATTAGCCCGCTATGGCGGAAGATTAGAGATTTGCTCCAGAGGATCTTTAACCTCAAAATTCCCTTAGACCCGTGGCTGTTCCTCCTGAACAGACCAACACCGGGTCTGGGCAAAGCAGGCAATAAACTAGTTGCACATTTTGCAACAGCAACGCGGTGCGAGATCGCAGCATTATGGAAACAACCAGAAATTTTGTCAATTCCCAAGATCAGGAACAGAATCTGGTTTTGTGTGCCAGATGGAAAAATTAACGAGTTTAGTTAATGACACTGGTAAAAAAATTTCTAAAAACCTGGACGCCATGGTTGGCCCAGACTGACATCCCCGGGGTTGTGAGGGATACCATATGGCTTTGATAGTAATAGATGCATTCACCCTTGATGGAAGCCTAAGGTGGGCACCGAAGGATGTACCTAAGAAACCGAGAAGCCCTTGAGAGTGGACAGAGTCGGAGACAGGATCACGCACCCCAAAGGGAGGAGTAATCAAGGCCAGCCCCTCTGAGCTGGTAAGAGGGAGAGCTTACGAAAAGGATCGGACCGGGTCGGGGGTCAGCCCGCGCCGCACCCTCCTCCCCCCCCCCCACCATTTCCCTTGGATTTTATGAGATATGTGTTTAATATTAGTTTTATGTTATTATGTAAAATGTACCAGATGCTTTGCCTGCTTCTGTGGTACCTCAAAAAAAACAACAAAATCAAAGTTATAAAAAAAAAAGAAACAGATGAGACTTTCTTATGGGACTGTTATATATCTGTATATATGTTTATATATATTTAGGGCTGGTAAATAGCTTAGATAACCACCCAGTTAGAGAGGACTGAACTACTTGTGTAGCTATTCTCCAAAGTGGAGCAGGTTTTTTGTTTGGCTTATTTTCATATGTTTTGCTGTGTTAAAAGGACAGGTGCAATAAAGCCTAATTTAAGTTTCACTTTAAACGGTCTCCATTGCGTACCTCTGAACACCCATTGCGTACCTCTGAACACCCATTGCGTACCTCTGAACACCCATTGCGTACCTCTGAACACCCATTGCGTACCTCTGAACACCCATTGCGTACCTCTGAACACCCATTGCGTACCTCTGAACACCCATTGCGTACCTCTGAACACCCATTGCGTACTTCTGAACACCCATTGCGTACCTCTGAACACGTCTCTTACACACATGTACAAGAAAACAGAGATAATTCAGGGTTATCGTGTGTCATTTAGACACTGGATTGAAGGTCACCACAGCACCACACGCATCAGGTCTCCACGGGGAAAAAGTAGTATCATGCTACGAAACGCGTTGGAACGGTACTTTATTTTGTGGACTTGTTCTGGATCATAGACTACTGTAGTCTACACCAGCGCTTCCCGAAGGCACTTAAATTAAGTGCCAGGGGAGCTGCAGCGCCTCTGTAAACCTAACTTACCGTGGCTCCGGCGGCTTCCTCCCTGCGTCGCCATGGCAACGCGCCGTCAAAATTACGCTGCGAGGTCATATGACGTCACGTTGCTATGGTAACGTGACATCATTACGCCGGGGCGCGGGTAAGTTGGGGTTGGGGGGGGGGGCGCGGGAGTGAGGGGACAGCCAGCAGGGGGGCGCAGGGAAAAAAGTTTGCGCCCCCCTGGTCTACACTATCGGAGAGAGAACGCCGCCGCCCCTAGAGACCAGATGCGTGTGGTGCTGTGGTGACCTTTGATCCAGTGTCTAAGTGACACACAATAAGCCGGCATTAGCTCTGTTTTCTTGTACGTGTGATACTCACCTTTTTTACACCAATATAGTCTTATAAATATTACACTATAAGAGCCGAGCGCTTGTCCTTTTTCTATTAACTGCGGTTGCAAGCCAATCCTCTCCACGTGGCTTGTGATCCTGAGGAAGAGCTCTGAGCTTGGAACACGTCAGCCTTTTTATATTTGTAAAAAGTCCCGGCGCAGTATGGTCCGACACGTGATTTGTTAAGTAATTACTTCTACCATTTCAACCAAAGTCCTGTGAGTGCCGCGGTCTTCTTTTCTGTCATAAAGACTACATTGCATAGCACCTGGGCGATTGCCTCCTGTATTCGGGAGTGCCCTTCATTTTGTACTATATATATATATATGTATATATATATATATATATATATATATATATACACACACACACATATATATATATATATATATATATATATATATATATATATATATATACATAAAGCAACTGTAAATATTACTGTATGTTCATTTGCATGTCTTAGACAGGTCTGCAACCCTGTCTTTCCCCATTGCACCCAGCATACAGCGCTTCCACTGCAGCAAGGGATTCTGGGAAATGACATGCAAATGAGCACTCAGTGCCACCTTTTGTCTCAAGCTCGTATTACACAAGCCAATCCTCAAGCCAATGCATGCTATTTTAAACACAGCTTTTAAACAGAGGCTGGGATGAGATGCAAAGCCATTAGACCTACTCACATACATGTTTCAACATATATATATATACACACATATACACACACACATACACATATATATAAAAAAAATCAATATAATAATTAGACTCTGAAGATTTACAGCAGATGGGAAAATGGGAAGCCTGTGTGGGCCGAATGCTTCTTATCTTCCGTCAAAGTCTTTGTGTGTGTGCGCTCGTGTGTGTTTGTGTAACCCGATACTGTGTGTAAATCCCAGTAATCTCCTGTTAGTACAAGTAAATATATTGTGTTTATTTAGGAAAATGAGTCACTGATTGTGTCTATATACACACACGCACACGCACACACACACACACACACACTGTGTTCAGAAAAACTAGGATTTTACGTCATATCTTGCAGAAAAATAACAAAATTTTCATGAAAATGTAAGCAATTAAACGTCTGTCACGGAAGATTATAACATTTAAGAATGATTTGATAATCTAATAAATATTCTTCGGAATTGGTGACGGCGTGATGACCTCATCAAGCGCATAGTTACAAAGTGGTGTTTAGCGAAGAAGGCAGAGCAAGAATTATGGTCCAAACGCTGACAGAAAATGTCTCCCGATAAAGGACGGTCGCTAGGAGGACTGAATAAACTAATTAGTAAAACAGCGTATCGTTCAGGAGCGGGAGCAGCTGGGTCAGCGCGTTATCGATGATGCGATCAGACCGCGGCGTTCTCGTCTCCGGGCGCGCGGTTCAGCAGGAGGACGGGATTTTGAACACACACTTTATAGTGATATCTGTTTCAGATTAGATTACAGCAGTTTTTTTTTTAAATTCTTTATTTGTAATCTACACTTTTATAACAATTAACATATACAGTACAATACAATACAATACAGTACAATACAACTCAAAAACATATCAGAAAACATATCAGTTTTACATTCTACCCTCCATACTCAGCAATAATAAGACCTAAAATTGCCCTAATCTCAAAACAACATCAGAAACAATGCTACAGAACTCTGCATCGCTTCCCCATAATCAATCGTATCATAAGAGTGGGCAATATTGCATAATATAATATAGCATACAGAGTGAGTTATACAGTAGAATACACAATAACGTACAGACAATTTAAATAATAAATACAAAATATAACCACAAAATAAAAAAATTAGATTAAAATAAAATCTATACAACAAAAGACAGGGGAGCCCAATGCTACATCCAATTGACAAAACATATATGGTAATAAGAATAAAGTTTAAATACTTCAATAATAATATTTTCTTGGTTGTTTAGTTAAACCCTTTGGCCAAAGCGTCATAAGCCTGATACCAACGTCAAGGTATAACCAGATTTGCAGGTCCTAACACTAAAGCTGTGAACCCTTCCTGTTACCTCTGCATGAGGGGGAACAACCTAACAACCTTAGGTCCTGTCCATACAGCAAAATGTAAACACTTCCCAAGTTAAAAAGGAGGGGAGGGGTGAGCTCTGGGGGGAGGGGCCACCTACCTCCAAACAACTGTTGCCAGTTAGAAGTTAAATTAACACACGTAAGTTCAAACTCCTACACCCACCACATCATATATATATTTATATTTATGTCAAAAGGAGTGCTACTGAGCGTGGCAAATGTATACAACATATGATGATGTGCTGGGTGTTGGAGTTTGAGTTTACTGGGACTGTGTGTGTTCAAATAAAATCTAGAAACAAGTCAAACCCATATTTAATAATCAAAATTGTCCCTATTATTCCTACTTTGGCAGATGTTTCCTCTGTCAAATCTTTCCACAGTGTTCTGTTACCAGTGAACTCTGACCATGGCCGCCAGAGAAGCTCAAATTGTAACCTTGTATCAGTGGTTATATATGAGAGTTGTTCCATCCTCATAACCTCCCATACTCTCGACTCCCATTGTCCCATAGTGGGCGCCTCCAGCCTTTTCCAGTTGGCAGCGATAGCACATCTTGCTGTATTTAGCATGTGTAATATTAGAGATTTCCTAATGCTGTGTCCTTTGACCCCCTTCTCTGTTTAGCAGTATAATACTCTGGTCTTTTGGGATTCTAATCTTGGTAATATTGAAATTCTGCTGTAATATCATATCCCCAAAACACTTTATTTTCTCACACTTCCACCAAATATGAAGCATTGTTCCCACCTCTGTGCCCAGGACATACTTGAAAACGAGAGGTAACTCGCAATGTATTACTTCCTGGTAAAACATTTTATAAATAAATAAATACCTCCCCACAACCTCTCCAGCACTTATTCGACGTTCCTGGGTAGCATTCGTTCCGTTTCTGTGGTGTATAATACCACCTATACATTATCTTAAATGTGTTTTCTAAAATATTCGTTGACATCGAGGAAGAGCTGGCATTGCTCCACATCTGTGTCCATTCGAGTGCAGAGTATTCCCTACCCAGCTCCTTTTCCCAGGCTAGTAAACCCCCCGGCTTAGATTCAGCATTGATCTACAATAATATTCTATAGATATACGATATATTGTGCCCACATGCACCCAGCAGCACCAGCACTGTTTCAAAAGTATTCAACGTCCTTAACGGGTGTTTTTTATTTTTTATTTTGTGTTCATATAATGAGAAAGTTGCATATATTGCCATCTCTCCCCTTCTTGAAAATCAAACCGGTCCTGAAAGTGTTTAAAGCTGCAGTTCAGTTTTTTTGTTGTTTTTTTTTTTACATTTATTTTTTTACTTCAATAGTTTCATGTGGGCAATCTCTAATTACCTAAAGAACTGCATAGCTGCCGGTCAATTCGTTCTCCGTCTACTGATCGGCAAAGTTTGGCGACATCTTTAAATATGGGGAATGTAAATCGTTGCTATAGGAACAAGCATGCTTGTTAAAATAGAATACAAGAAAATTGGTCTTTCAAAGTTGTTGTTTTTTTTAAACAGAAAATGCTAAAAGTATTTTTTCTTACTACAGAACTGATTTATTAAAAAAAAAAAACACACATGCAGGATATTGCCTGAACTGCAGCTTTAAAACATCTAGTCTCTCCCACTTCCATCAGATCTCCTTGTCAAATTAGACCTGCCCGGCTCCACTTTTGAAATATTGTGGAGTCCAACCCTGGGGGAAAGTCAGGGTTCCCACATATTGGGGTGAGAGGGGATGGGAACGTGACAGTTCTCTCGACTTTAGATATTTCATCCCATGCACAGTGTTGTACCGATAGTGGGGTGTTCGTAAAGTTGTTGGTCCTTGGTTTTTTACATTCCCAAATAAATGTATTCATTTTACTTTGGAGCAGAGCAATATACGGCTTGGAAACTTTCACGGGGATAGTCTGGAACAGATACATAAGTCTTTGCATTATTTTCATTTTAATACAGTTAACTCTACCTATCCACGAGATAATACTCTTATTCCACCTTTTTAAATTGTTTCCTATTATTTTTGCTAATGGGGTATATTTGGCCTGGAATAAATCCTCTACTTTTGGGGTTATACTTCTATTCTTCCATTCGAAAGGGAAATTTTATTTTACTTGGGCCGCCAACTCTGCTGAAAGACTTATATTAAGAGCCTCTGTTTTTGTTCATTTTAAAATTAGATGCTAAACTATATCTACCCAGAACACCAATTATATTTGGCAACGAGACCAGAGGATTAGTTATTGTCAGAAGAATATCATCTGCATATAATGCGATCTTGTGTCCTTTCTCACCTATTTTAACTCCCGCAATGTCCGGGTGATTCCTTATTGATTCTGCTAATGGCTCCATTATCAGGGCGAAAATCAACGGGGACAGAGGGCATCCCTGTCTCGTACCATTAAGTATTTTAAATGAGTTCGAGACCTGTCCATTTACCTTGACCTTTGCCGCTGGATTACTATATAATGCCTTTATATACTGTCTAGAAGGAAGTGAATCCAAAATGGGTGCTACTAGCTTGATCGTGGATCTGTAGTAAAATTAGTATAAACTGTCCAAATAAGGAGTAGAAAAAGGACAATCTTTATATAAGCGCACAATTGTATGTAATAGCGTTTAAAACCCAGTATTGTGTGGAACAATTAATGGCAAAAAAGAGATAATGTCTCACCTACAGTATGACCACCAAGGGGCCCAACGACGGGCAGATATCTGACCTGTATCTTCTCGGTGAATGCCGTATAGGTAGAGATCCTTCATGCGGTAGCAGGTACTGCCCGTTGCTCCGATCCTAGATTGCTGCCGCAAAAACTCAAGACTTCCAGGGAACATATTCACCTAGCATCTCTTGATGAATCCCGAGTCAACGGAGCTCGCCCACACTGTAGCAGATGTCGCCCGCAGATCCGATCCTGCCGGAGAGTCCGTTGACGGAAGCTGCGCCGTCTCGGTAACTCTACAGCAACGCTGCCCGTGGCTCCGGGTCCCAAACCTTGCCACCGAAGTCACCTCTCAGTGTTTCAGGCGCTGCCTGATGTTGCGATCCTGCCGGGAATTGCTCGATGTCACCACCGGTGTACCAAGAAATCCGCACGATGGTGCTTCTCTGCACTGCAGCAATTCCCACTCACGGCTCCGATGCTGCCCGGAGCTCCAATCCCGTCGGGGAGGAGGGAGGATGATGCCACCGGTCTCCGAAAGAATCCGCACCGGCGGTGTCCCTGCACAGCAGCAGTTCCCACTCACGGCTTCGGTCCCAGGACAGTCCCAGAGTCCACACTGGCTTTGGAAAAGGTGTATATGTTATACTCACAATATACTGCGCTGTTTCAGTCTTTAGAACTGCGTGCTTCAGTCCCCTGATTAGTTGAATGGACAAAAAGTAAAGAATGGGTCTGAGCACTGCGGAAAAAATAAGGCTGGCTGGAGGCAAAAAGTTAAATGAAAATATCACTTTATTGGGCATAATGCCAAACCACTAACAAAAACAACAAAGAAACGTCCTCTGACGCGTTTCCCTCCTATGGAGCTTTATCAAAGGGTGACTTGTGTTATAAAAACTTCCTTAAATAGAGATCTCATTGTGAAACCAGAGTGTTCCTCCCCCTGACCAGGTACAAATCCAAATCAGGTGTTTACAGGCAGGAACCTAAACAGGGTAACACTGAGTTCACAGAGCTCTACTATACAGGAATTGTAACCAATGAGATCATGCCAGTTACCTCTAAAGTCAGTCTCACTAATGTTGAAAACAATGTAGCATTGCAACAATGACTAGATACATAATATATGTGTAACTATGTCTATTTGTGGAAATATAAATATATTTTTCTTACTATATATTTTTTTTAAAATGGCATGAAAAATATTAATTAAAATACACAAAAACAATAAACAAAGACAAAAAATAGTAATAAATAAAAACCAACAAAACAAAAACATACACACATCATATATAGAAAAACGTTGTACAAAAGAATCACCAGGCAGATAATGATAATGTGATTCTAGCACAAATATAATAATTAAGTAATAATCCCCGAAGAACAGGGCATTACTGGCCAATAATGCCCTGGCTGGAAGAGTTGAAGGCCCGAGGCGAAGCCGAGTAATGCCCTGTTCTGAGGGGATTATTACTATTATAGGCTAAATGTACGCTTATATCATGAATAATAGACACTTTTGTATAGTTAAATAGATTTTTTTAATAAAATAAAATGGTAAATACATGAAACCACCTCTATATACACTTACACTGCAGCTATCTATATCCACACACTGCCGCCCCCTCTGTGTACACACACATACACACACACAGCAGCTCAACACACACAAACTGCTGCCACACACACACACACACACACACACACACACACACACACACACACACACACACACCAGCACACCACACACAACACAGCACCTCTACACACACAAGCACACCACACACACACACACTGGAGCTCTAGACACACAACACAGCACCTCCTCTACACACACAACACAGCACCTCTACACACACAACACAGCACCTCTACACACACACACACAACACAGCAGCTCTACACACAGCAGCTCTACACACACAAACTCTGCTGCTACACACACATGTTACACCCATAAACACTGCTGCTGACACTGACACACACACACACACACACACACACTAACTCTATACACACACACACACACACACACACACAAACTGCTGCTACACATACAACAGCACAACACACACACACACACACACTGCAGCCACAATAAAAAATGCAGCCACTTACTAAACTTTGCACTCTCCCCCCCACCTCTACACACATCACAGCACCTCTACACATACTCAACACACACAACACTGCACCTCTATACACAACACAGCACCTCTACACACACAACATACACACACACAACACTGCACCTCTACACACAGCACAGCACCTCTACACACACACAAACTGCTGCTACACACACATGCTACACCCATAAACACTGCTGCTGACACTGACACACACACAGCACCTCTACACAGATATACAACACAACAGCACACACACTGCTACTGACACACAGACACAAACTGCAGCCACAAAGAAACTGCAGACAGCCACTTACTTATTTGCTTTGATACTTTTTGACCAATCCCCTGCCCTGTCTCAGAGCTTTTACTTCATTCGAACAAATCCCCTGCCCTGTCTCAGCGGTTCTGAAAGCTGATTGGCTGGAAATAAACAAGTTGAAAACTGCACTTTGCAAGCTGCTAAAATTCCGGGCATTACTGATTGGTTAAAATTCCGGGCATTATCCAATCAGCTAGCAGGGTTTTCAATAATGCCCTGAATTTTACTGCTTTAGCCTATAAGTGTACTTAATTCATATAGTGAGGGCAGAATAGTGTGTGTCCACATGCGGAGCCAAAACCACATGGCTTCACAAAGTCACCACACCGTAATAAACCCTCCATATAATAAAATAATGAATATAAAAATTCTAGTTACGGTCAAAAGAATAGGGTGATCTCGAGGGATAGATAATATATGATAATTAATCAACCACAATGAAAAAGTATATAACTAAGTCTTAACCATCATATGTGTATATAAAAACTGCAATAGATAAATATCTATAATCCATACCATAGAACAGAGATATCTGATGCAAACATATATGCAAATATTATGGGTCAAACAGAGAGAAAAAGACCAACAATTAACAAAACTGTTAAAAAAAAGAATAAACTAATATTTACATGGAATACAAATTGGCAAACTACTAAACAATATATGTATATCCATATAGTGAATCTTTGCAAAGCATCGATTTACCATCCACTGCCTGCCTTATAAACAAAGGAGTGGACAATTTCTTATAGGACTGTTGGGTCCGTGTTTGTGTGTCTCTATTAGTGGACAGGAGATCTTTACACTCAGTTCTTATGAGTCTATAACTATGAATTAGTTTTACAAATATTTTTGAATAATTCATATGGTTAATATTAAGGACACACACACACATATATATATATATATATATATATATATATATATATATATATATATATATACATGCAAATATAACTGTATGCTCATCTGCATGTCTTAGGCAGGTCTGCAACCCCGCCTTTCCCCATTATCACCCAGCATACAGCACTTCCACTGCAGCAAGGGATTCTGGGAAATGTTATCTGCTTTCCTGTGGAGGGTTTTTGTCACTTTTTTTACTCACCATAACTTAACTCAGTATTATGGTTATATATATATATATATATATAAAATCAAAAAATAAATAGATGATACCGTTCTGTGGCTAATGAAATGCTTTTATTTGTGCGAGCATTCGAGATACACTGATCTCTTCTTCCGGCGATGTTACAATGAATGAAGCAAGCAAAAGGTATACTTAACAACAGTGTCTCTTGGAATGTTATCTGTGCTGGTCTTTCCCCCGGTGGATGTGTTTTATGGCTAGAGGTGTCAAAAGTTAGCTGAAAGCAAGTGATGTAAGAGTGTGTGTTTGTATCTGTGTGTTAAAAATGAATGGAGAGCCCACAGTATATACAGTGCTTTACAAAAGGTGTGTGTGGAGTGGGAGTGGATATAAATGGTGTGGGTAGGTGTGGAAATGTGAGAGATTGTAGCACAACTAAAAGTGTGTGTGGATACTATGTGGTCCCTATTGGTGTATAGGGATGGAAAAACAAGGAGTATTAGTATGTGTGAGAGGCAGCTGTGTGGGCATACATATAGCACAGTATGTACAGACATGGCCTTTAGCGCTCATGGGAAGAGAGTCCACTTGTGTCAGTAATGACTCATAAAATTTCGATCTCTGTTTAGGCCACCGCTAAGTGTCCCGAACAGTTGCATAAATTTGTATTCATGCAACCGTCTCTCTTTCGGTGTTTTAAGATTACCTTTGAGTATGGCAACCCTCAGATCATTCATCTTATGGCCAGAGTCAGAGAAATGTTCGCCGACAGGACTGTCTCTTGTTCCGCGCGTGATGCTGTGGCGATGCAGGTTCATTCTCTTGTTTAGCCCCTGCCCTGTCTCACCTATGTAGTAGCAGCCCCCTGGGCATTTCATGCACATGATGAGGTACACGACATTACTGGAGGAACAGGTGAACCTTCCTCTGATTTTGTATTACCGACTCCTGTGTGGTATTTGTATTGTGTCCGCTGTGTAGAGAATTGCGCAGGTTTTGCATCTTGGGTCCTGGCATGGTTTTGTCCCGCATTCAGTTGTACTGCTGAATATTTGCTTGCTTCATTCATTGTAACATCGCCGGAAGAAGAGATCAGTGTATCTCGAAAGCTCGCACAAATAAAAGCATTTCGTTAGCCACAGAACGGTATCATCTATTTTTTTTTGATTATTGAAGCTCGGCTAACACGGTACTGATACCGCTACATGTATATATATATATATACATGTGCACAAAAAGTAACCGGGCGCTCTCTTAAATGGATTAATCACCTCTAATAAAGTGAATGAAAATATAAATGGATAGAGATATTACCAGTCAACGGAACCCTTCTGTCTCCTTCTTCATAGAGATACACACCTAGGGATCCCCCGTCGGCTGCTCCAACCCTTTCTGGGAGATATCCTTAATCTCCCACGGTGAAACAGAAAATAGAAAAGCAAGGGGAGCGCAGATCAGCAAAAACCAAGTAGCAATATACAATTGTGAACAATGTACTTCAGATACAGCTGGGAGTTGGTGTTAATAAAATTGTTAATAAAATTGAATGAATGTATTATTTCAAGATGATATAATGAAATGAATATGTAACTAAATAAATGAATAACTCCAAGTACTCACCCGGGCCTGTGTGAGCAAAAAGCCTCCCGGGGCTAAACTCTGCAGATAGTATTTTCTTGGAGTCCACGTCTTCCCCTTCACTGCAGGTGGATTCACGGTCCTCAGAATGTTCAATCACCCCCAGAGTAGAAAAGAGGAATCAAAGATAGAGATCGGTGTAAATACTAATAGCAGCTGCTGAGAGAATGTTGAATGATCTCCCCGGGGACAATGGATAAAGTATATAAGATATAACAAATACTCACACGGGCCAGTGTGAGTAAAAACCCATAAGGGCTTAACTCCAAAGAAGTAGGTCTGCTCTTCTTAGTTCAAGCGGCAGCTGTTGTGTTAATGCCCCCAATGGCTCCAAGGGTCCCACCAAAATGAATGGTCAATCCGAAAATTAAGTGGTAATTTAATAATATGATGATAAAAAGCTTTAAAAACACAGTACAAACGGCAAGTGAAGGCAGTCAGTGGGGGTGCTCTCCTTAGCTGCAGCTCCTCCTCTCCGGCATCTGCAGCACGTTCCGGTTATTGCTGTTCCCCGTTACTGCTAAGTGACATTTGGATTGCGGATCACAGACGCGGTGACTCTCGCTTGGCGGTGATATATTATGATCACAATTGCCTATATTTTAGATACCCTTGTGAGTGATATTCTTTCCTACAATAAATGTACTTTTTTATGCCACTGGGGCGTTCTCTCTCTCGTTCTCTCTCTCTCTCGTTCTCTCTCTTTCGTTCTCTCTCTCTCTCTCTCTCTCTCCACACATATATATATATATATATATACACATATATACACACATATATACATACTATAGCATAGCCTCCCGGCTGCTATGTCTTTTTCCTGGGCCCTATCAATGTAAGCCTTGTTAGGTGCAGGCAGTGGATGGCAGTGGATGGAATAATTCCTTCCTACGGCCTTGTGTGCTTTTGCAGACTTGGATAAGTATCCAAGGGCGGGCCTTAGCAACAGCCAGAGAGTGCCAACCTGAGGGGTGGTTACTGATTGGACCACACACTGGATGTGAGGGCCTATCAGTATCCAGATCTGGCTTGTTATGAGTCAGAGTTACAGCCACTCCCCAAAGGATATAAATATTGTCACTTTCCCAAATTGTGTGTGGTCCTTGTCATTCTCTCTCCTCTCTCGGTGGAGTGAGCAACATCTGCCCTCCATCTCACAAGGAGATGTGAGGAGAGGGGCAAGACATGGGCCTAAAGCCCGAGTCAGGGCACAGCTTGAAGGGAAGGATGTAATGGTTCTGTAATGAGATCTGCATGCAATAAAGACCAAGAAAATACAAAGCAGTGTGATTTACTATCTGCTAAAAGAAGAAGAGGTGTCTGCATGGGCCATCCCCTGCCATCACAGAGGATTCATGCTGACTGGAGGTGCTGCACCAATCAAGAACAAAGGTAACCTGTGATCCTGTCCTATTTCTCCCCACAACATCGCAGAGCACTCAGCCCTCCTGTTTACCAACAGGTACAGCCCAACAACTAGAAAGTAGCTGAAGAAGCAGACCCATCACAATCTCACTTAAGGGGTGGGGGATGGAACAAGGGCTACAATACACACACACATCCTTCCCTAAAACCCTTCTCTCACTGCCTCAAAGAGGCAGGAAGATGGCAGCGGGTGCTCAGGAAGATGTAGAGTGGCACTCGTGCTGGTAGATGTAACCATACTATGAAAGCTTGAACAATATACCCGGCTAAAGTGGGAAAGGTATTTGTCCACATGTGTGAGGCTGGCATGGCAAGTAAGACCTCAACCCCCAAATATGAAAAGCGATAGCCCTCATTCTCAGAAGGGCCAGATTATCCCTGGGCTTGATCGCGTTCAGAAATAAGACATGAAATCAAAAGGTGCCTAGAATCCCTAAAGGTTAAACGAAAGCTGATATGCAAACCCCAACCTAGCTACCTACACCTGCCAGACTCACCTTAGGACTTTGCTGACTTTTTTAAGGAAAAGGTGGAATCCATACGTCAGAACATTCCATCTGTTGCCTCCTCCCATCCCACACTGCTTCCCAACTTTGTAACCATGTATTATTTGTTTTACTCTGTGCCCAGGACATACTTGAAAACGAGAGGTAACTCTCAATGTATTACTTCCTGGTAAAATATTTTATAAATAAATAAAATAAATAAACTCTCCTCCTGCCTTTCTTGACTCTTTTTCCACTATCTCGGAGGAGGATGTGTCACTGCTGATCTCCTCTTCTCCCTCTACCACTTGCCCTCTTGATCCCATTCCCTCCCATCTCCTAAAACCTCTTGCTCCTTCTATAATCCCTATGCTCACACAGATTTTTAACTCTTCCCTCTGCTCTGATACCTTTCCATCCTCCTTCAAGCATGCAACCGTTATACCATTACTCAAAAACAGCAAGCTTGACCCTACCTGTCCTTCTAACTATCGACCTGTCTCCCTCCTGCCTTTTGCCTCCAAACTCCTTGAATGTCTTGTATTCTCTCGATTGCTACACTTTCTCAACACCTATTCTCTTCTAGACCCTCTACAATCTGGCTTCCGCACTGCTCACTCTACTGAAACAACCCTCACTAAAATAACTGACGACCTCCATGCTGCCAAAGACAGAGGTCATTACACTCTGCTCATATTACTCGACCTCTCTGCAGCATTTGACACCGTGGACCACCCTCTTCTCCTTCATATTCTCCATACTCTTGGTATTCGGAACAAAGCTCTATCCTGGATCTCATCCTACCTCTCCCATCGTACTTTCAGTCTCTCTTTTGCCAACACCTCCTCCTCCTCTATTGATCTCTCTGTGGGGGTACCCCAGGGCTCTGTCCTGGGACCCCTTCTCTTTTCTCTTTACACACTCTCTCTAGGTGACCTAATCACATCTTTTGGGTTTAAATATCACCTCTATGCTGACGACACACAAATTTACCTTTCAACCCCTGACCTTACACCTGCTATACAGACCAAAGTTTCTGAATGCCTCTCTGGAATATCATCCTGGATGGCCATCCGCCAACTGAAACTTAACATGGCAAAAACAGAGCTCCTTATACTTCACCCCAAACCTGGCCCTACTACCTCCTTCCACATTGCTATTGGAAATACGATCAGTCACCCAGTAGCCCAAGCACGCTGCCTAGGGGTTACACTTGATTCCTCTCTCTCATTCTCCTCTCATATTCAAAACGTTTCTAAAACTTGTCGCTTTTTCCTCCGCAATATCACAAAGATACGCCCTTTCCTCTGTTACTCGACTGCTAAAACTCTGACTCAGGCCCTCATTCTCTCCTGTCTCGATAACTGCAACCTCCTGCTGTCCGGCCTTCCTGCCTCTCACCTGTCTCCCCTACAATCTATCCTAAACGCTGCTGCGAGAATCACTCTACTCTTTCATAAATCTATCTCCCCTCCTGAAATCCCTCTCCTGGCTTCCGATCAAATCCCGTATCTCACACTCAATTCTCCTCCTCACTTTTAAAGCTTTACATTCTTCTGCCCCTCCTTACATCTCAGCCCTAATTTCTCGCTATGCACCATCCTGACTCTTGCGTTCTTTGCTAGGATGTCTTCTTTCTACCCCCTTTGTATCTAAAGCTCTCTCCCGCCTTAAACCTTTCTCACTTTCTGCCCCACACCTCTGGAATGCCCTTCCCCTCAATACCCGACTAGCACCCTCTCTATCCACCTTTAAGACCCAACTTAAGGCACATCTGCTTAAAGAAGCATATGAATAGCACTGGATAATCATGGACACATGATACATAAAGCTTGGCCCCCTGCAGACGCACGTACTAGAATTCCCTCCTAATCTCTCTGTACGTTCTCCCTATCTACCAATTAGATTGTAAGCTCCTCGGAGCAGGGACTCCTCTTCCTTAATGTTACTTTTAAATCTGAAGCGCTTATTCCCATGATCTGTTATTTATATTATTTGTTATTTATATGATATGTATTACTACTGTGAAGCGCTATGTACATTTATGGCGCTATATAAATAAATATGGGGAAAAGGAAACAAAATACAGTGCAAATTTAAGTGCAGACGTTGAGACTAAAATCCAATATGATGTCAGTGTCTTGGCTCTACTGGTTATTCTACTCACAAGATGTTATTTGGTATATAAGCAGTTGGCAGATTGGGCTGCCACCCCAGGTGAATGCTGAATACTGTGTGACTCCCTCCAGGCTCGTCTCATCAGAATGGTAGATACACATGCAGGGGAAGAAACAGAACTACATAGCGCGATCTGTCTTTGTATTGACTTTATAAAAGGTATTAAGGCATATAAAATGTGCACTTACACTGTGCCAAAATTAAAATCGCATTTTTCACATATATAGTGACTCTAGGGGGTACTCCGCCATTCTCACCACCTCCTCTCTGGCTCTGGATATTCTCCGTCTGCAGCCTGGGACTCTGAACTCCGTGTCTCCTCCGGTGCGTGTGACGTCACTGCTCAGTGGATGGTGCAGCTACGGATCCCTCACTAGACCAAAACACCACTCTACGCGTTTCGCCCAGCTCTTACAAGCTGTCAATGGCTTCGTCAGGAGTGGCTTCGTCAGGAGTGTGTCAGGCGATTTTAATTTTGGCACAGTGTAAGTGCACATTTTATATGCCTAAATACCTTTTATAAAGTCAATACAAAGACAGATCGCGCTATGTAGTTCTGTTTCTTCCCCTGCATGTGTATCTACCATTCTGATGAGACGAGCCTGGAGGGAGTCACACAGTATTCAGCATTCACCTGGGGTGGCAGCCCAATCTGCCAACTGCTTATATACCAAATAACATCTTGTGAGTAGAATAACCAGTAGAGCCAAGACACTGACATCATATTGGATTTTAGTCTCAACGTCTGCACTTAAATTTGCACTGTATTTTGTTTCCTTTTCCCCATATTTTGCTCCTCCTGGACTGTCTGAAACATATCATTCTATTTGGAACCCGGGAAACAGGTTCTACCAGAGGGTTTGAGCAGGGATTTATATTATATTGAGCACTTATTTATTGTTTATTGCACTATTAACCTGTAAAATATCACTATTATTTAAGTTGTTAGCGCCTTATAATCACTATCACTTGCTATATAAATAAAGACATACAATACAATACAATACAAGTGACAGCACTGCAAGAACTGGAAGACAAGCAAGAAAAGTTTCATAGGAATAATATGTTGGCCTTAGTGAAGTAAGAAGAAAAGATGAAGGCCCCATTTAGCTCAAAAAGCGGACACTTATTCTATTACAGAGGTACAGGTAAGGGAAGAATCATTGGCATAAGCTTCATCGTTAACAAGAGATGGATAAACAATATGGTTGGGTATGAAAGCTCATCAGAAAGAGCAGCCAGAATTGGCATTCCATTGACAAAGAGATACAGGGTTCTAATAATCCAAGTGTATGCTCCGACATCTAGTCACACAGACAATGACGTGGAGACTTCTATCATGAAACCAACCAATGTAAGAACAAACAACACACAGAACCCCAGCAAGCTCATTTTAGGAACCCCTTAGCTCCCACAATATATATATATATATATAAGTGTCAAAAAGGAGAGCTATTGGGCGTGGCAAATGTATACAACAAGCAACAGAGAAGCCCAATGCTACATCCAATATGACAAAAATAGACAATAAAATACTTATATATTCTCTTGAAAAAGGGTAATTTAGTTTAACCCTTTGGCCAAAGCATTATAAGCCTGTGAGCCACGACAAGGCAGACATAGTTCACAGGTCCTAACACTACCAGCTAAAATATTAATATACCTCTATTAGGATTACAATTCTCATTTACCTCTATCAATTTAAGAACAACAAAGGACATTTTCACCTCATGATTGTTATGGGAGATTTCAATGCAAAGATTGGTGCCCAGCAGAAAGACGAGGCATCCATTGGTAAGAATGGTTACAGTAACAGGAATGAACGTGGGTACAAATCGGAAGAATTTGCAGAATGTGGAAACTTCTACATTATGAATTACTTCTGCAAGAAACAAATGGACCCAATGAAATCAAGAATTAAATGGCCTAATTCTAGCTAACAAGAAACGTGATGAAGATGCATGGTCCGTAACCCTTTTGACACAAGGAGTGATCACTGATTGGTTCGCTACAAATCACATCTGAATGCAAAGATGGAAAGAAGAAAACTGATTAAAAAGAAGACAAAAACAATCAACATCAAGAGTCAAGAATAACAGCAGCAAATTCCAATTGGAACTGAAAAATCGCTTCAGCGTGCCAAAAATGCATGGGGACACTTTCCTAATAATAATAATAATAGCATGTTCTTGTATAGCGCTGCTAGTTTTACATAGCCCTTTAAGAGACATTTTGCAGGCACAGGTCCCTGCCCCGTGGAGCTTATAATCTATGTTTTTGGTACCTGAAGCACAGGGAGATAACGTGACTTACCCAAGGTCACAAGGAGCTGACACTGGAAATTAAATCCCCGGCTTCAAACTCTCAGTGCCAGTCAGTGTCTTTACTCACTGAGCCACACCTTTATGCCCACTTTAACAAACAATTAGGAAGAACTTACGAACTTTGTAGTTGAAAGTGCAGAAAAAAACTGGAGGAATCGCAAAAAAACAGTCTAGTAAAATATCTAATGAGACGAAGAATTCACTGAGGCGAAGAGAGGAAGAGAAGCAATCCCAAGACGCCAGAATAAGAATTGAATATGCAGATCTGTGCAAACGTACAGTATAACTAAAGATGTAAGAAAATGTAACGGTGATATGGTGAAGAAGACTATTGAAGATAAATTAATAAACAATACCGTTCTGTGGCTAACTAAATGCTTTTATTTATTAAATATTGCTAAAAGCATTTTGTTAGCCACAGAACGGTATCATCTATTCATTTTTTATTATTAACCTTGGCTAACACGGTACAGATACCTATATATATATATATATATATATATATATATATATATATATATATATATATATATATATATATATATATATATATAGTTATACGTTACCGTTCCAAGGATTGGTAAACAAGAGACAGCACTCAATGTTGAAAATCAAAGTGTATTAGTGAAAGCAAAAATACATCCAGAAACCAAAAATACATCCAGAAACCGGGTTTCTGGATGTATTTTTGCTTTCACTAATACACTTTGATTTTCAACATTGAGTGCTGTCTCTTGTTTACCAATCCTTGGAACGGTAACGTATAACTACATTCTCTATATGGGACGTGCACCTGTGGCTTACCAGCACCTATTGGAGTGCCAACTGCCTTATCTGACTATATATATATATATATATATATATATATATATATATATATATATATATATTATAAATGGGAAAAAGATAAATACACATTTTTTTTGCCAAAACTGATATATATATATATATATATATATATATATATATATATATATATATATATATATATGCAAATACAACTGTATGCTCATCTGCATGTCTTAGGCAGGTCTGCAACCCCGCCTTTCCCCATCATCACCCAGCATACAGCACTTCCACTGCAGCAAGGGATTCTGGGAAATGACATGCAAATGAGCACACAGTGTCACTTTTTGCCTCAAAAACCATTTTTAACATGGTTCCCTATAGGCTTAAGCTTGCTGCATGGTCACAGCTTTGAGCACAGCCAGGGTTAAGGTGCATACCCAGAAAACCACCCACAGACAGCTTTTTTTTTTTTTTCCCGAGAGGGTACACCCTCTCGCTC
Source organism: Ascaphus truei (assembly GCF_040206685.1). Lineage (NCBI taxonomy): Eukaryota > Metazoa > Chordata > Amphibia > Anura > Ascaphidae > Ascaphus > Ascaphus truei. The sequence goes on along the minus strand of NC_134496.1, from coordinate 20,313,446 downwards.
ATCGGATCCCAGTCCACTTCAGTGGATAGGGAGCTTGCCTTTGGACTGTCCAACCGAAGTCAGACCCGCCCTCAGTGCACAGTTTCCCTGAAGGTTTCAGCCCAGGTCTCCAGGGACATTGATGCCTTCCTCCGTTCGGATTCAGGACATCCGTCTCTTCCTCCCTCTGGCCCGAGGCCCGCAAGGGAGTTCGCATCGTCTCCCCTCTTTCGAGGGTTGTGCGGGTGCACCCCAGCCCCGAAGGGCTGGTTGTTCGAATGCCATCCCCCCTTAGCCCGAAGGCTCAGGGGTTCTGTGGTCCGGGGCCTGGACACCACCTCTCAATGAGCTAGAGGGCCAAATGCTTGCCACAGACCTTTCCTACTGAAGCCCCAGATAGGATGGTACTGCATTTGGTCATAGCTGTGCAGGCTGAGAAGAGCATTCATATCGCCTTGATCTAAGCCAAAGGGCCAAGGCACCCACAGACAGCTATTTCGACCTTGATGGGTCTCATCAGTGTGGGGTTGATTTTAACTGGGTATGCATGAGAGGCTATGGGATAGGCTATACCATAATACTGAGTTAAGTTATGGTGAGTAAAAAAAGTGACAAAAACCCTCCACAGGAAAGCAAATATGCAAATACAACTGTATGCTCATCTGCATGTCTTAGGCAGGTCTGCAACCCCGCCTTTCCCCATCATCACCCAGCATACAGCACTTCCACTGCAGCAAGGGATTCTGGGAAATGACATGCAAATGAGCACACAGTGTCACTTTTTGCCTCAAAAACCATTTTTAACATGGTTCCCTATAGGGTTAAGCTTGCTGCATCGTCACAGCTTTGAGCACAGCCAGGGTTAAGGTGCATACCCAGAAAACCACCCACAGACAGCTGTTTCGACCTTGATGGGTCTCATCAGTGTGGGGTTGATTTTAACTGGGTATGCATGAGAGGCTATGGGATAGGCTATACCATAATACTGAGTTAAGTTATGGTGAGTAAAAAAAGTGACAAAAACCCTCCACAGGAAAGCAAATATGCAAATACAACTGTATGCTCATCTGCATGTCTTAGGCAGGTCTGCAACCGTTAATAATGCAATGTAGAAAAAATGAATAGATTGTACAAAACCAGCTAGAAAAACATAGTCCCAAAAACAAAAATGTCTCCTTGTCCATTCCCTCGCTGGTCCTGGTGACACGGTGTCTCCCTGCCACACTCCCTCGCTGGTCCTGGTGACACGGTGTCTCCCTGTCGCACTCCCTCGCTGGTCCTGGTGACACGGTGTCTCCCTGCCCCACTCCCTCGCTGATCCTGGTGACACGGTGTCTTCCTGTCGCACTCCCTCGCTGGTCCTGGTGACACAGTGTCTCCCTGTCGCACTCCCTCGCTGATCCTGGTGACACGGTGTCTTCCTGTCGCACTCCCTCGCTGGTCCTGGTGACACAGTGTCTCCCTGCCCCACTCCCTCGCTGATCCTGGTGACACGGTGTCTTCCTGTCGCACTCCCTCGCTGGTCCTGGTGACACAGTGTCTCCCTGTCGCACTCCCTCGCTGATCCTGGTGACACGGTGTCTCCCTGCCGCACTCCCTCACTGGTCCTGGTGACATGGTGTCTCCCTGTCGCACTCCCTCGCTGATCCTGGTGACACGGTGTCTCCCTGCCGCGCTCCCTCCCTGTTATTACCATCTTAAAGTATAAGGTTATACTGTTTTTACCTAAGGAGGAATCCTGGGTGTAAGGTATAATTATTGTTTATTGTTGAAGCAGTATTGGGAGATATTTGATAGGAGGAGATATTGCCAGGGGACGGCCAGGGGACGCCATATCTGGGATCGTGTCGGGTGTCGCACCGGGTGTGTCATCCAATAGCTCACAGATCCCTGATTATATATGTCCTATCCACGTTACATCATCTGTCTCCAAATTTCTGCTGGTACACAATCAATTGACGTTGATTGGGGTAAATATAGAACACAATTGATTGACGTTGATTGGGTTAATTTAAGGAGAATTATGGGGAACCTACATTCTCAAATGCTGGCTAAGAGGTCTCCTTTGGAGACCATGTGTAAAACTTTACGGTAATAACATGGGTAAATATTGTAAAAAATGGATACAAAGAGCAGAAAGTAATGAAGAGAATATTTTGTTGGCCAATAGAGAGAACTTTTAACTGTACTATTGCGCAAATATTTAATTGCGAAAAGGGAACTTTCTCTGTGGGATTGAGAAGCTCAGGGAGCCTCATGTATTACGAATCTCACAGAGAAACATACCCTAGATTTAAATGGATCGAGAGCAATTCTGTTGAGGAGTAGGAAGGTCCCGACATAGGAAAATTATATTAGACCCCCCCCCCCAAAAAAAAAAGGTGTTATAACTGCTGCATTTACATTAACCATTGACTGGATAAAAATGAACACAACACAAGTGAATAAGGAAGAAACAGCAAGTGAATTTGCCAATAGATTATTGGAAATTATATAGTGTATGGAGGTATTGAGGAAGTAGAGACGAAAGCAAGACCACTTATAGTGGCGGCTTTTGTGAAAGGTTTACCTGCAGAAATTGGGATGCAAGTAGAGACTGTATGTATTGGTTGGAAGCATAAAAGATTGTCAAGAAATTGCTACTGTGGTAGAGAATGCAAAGGAGCAGGGAAGCTAAGAAAGCAAAGGCTCTGGAAGAGAAATATAGGACACAAGAGGGGTCACAGGATAGGGTTAAAAGAAAGGAGAGAAAGTGTTATAATTGTAAAGAAACAGGACATTTTGCCAGTAATTGCAGTGCAGCCCCTAAGAAAGAGAACCAGAGAAAACCAAGGTTACAGTCCATCGATTCTCCCATTTATTCTCAGCAGATTGTTTTTGCCTAAACCAAGATGGGTCTTCCCCGCCGGGATTGAGAATCTCAGGTTTTCTCAAGTATTGCAAATCTCAGTGGGGAACACGCCTTATGTGTAGGTTCAAGGTAGGAAAATTAGTCTTTTCCCCAAAAAATGTTTTGTTAGGTTGTAAGGTAAAATATGTTAAAAAGGGTTGTTTGATTGAGTAATCCCTGTGTGTTTATGGTAGCATAAAATCTCCAGATTTTCAAGAGGCTTTTTGGCCGAGGATAAACATTGCATCGGCTAATCAACGCTGCAGGGTCAAGAATACGAGCATAAGCCTTACCCTCAATCTCCCCACAGCAATAAGTGGTTATGAGTCACGTCCTGATACAAACTCAAGTCTCGGTGCCGTCAATTAAATTGTTGTGCCCTTGACAAGAGCTGTAAAAATGGACCTGAACACCCTCATGAATTTTACCTGAATGAATCCCCTGTGTGAGAGTTGAATCATGGTAACGCCGGCTTGTTACATGCATACAAACTACCATCCAGAAAACATGCAAGGTCTTACAAAAATAAGAATATTATTAATTGTTCGCGATAAAGTTTACATTTTCTAAAAATGGTGTTCACCCATTATAATACGAAGTGATCAACACTGGACAAAGGAGAGTTTGAGTGTCCGTGGAAAGGGAGAGGAGGATAAAAGAATGGGCATATGCGGGAAGATCATTTTGACCTTTACCAGTTTTATAATCAGCCCGGTTACTGGTCAAATTTAAAAAGTTTATTCGTTCTGGCCAGACGGATGAGTTTTTTAAAACCAGGAGATATTCTTTTCCTTTTGCTCAAATGTCCACGAGAGAGAGACAATCAGAATAGCAGCCCAGACCGCCACCTTCTCCAGCTTGAGGAATGTGCAAAGATACATCCCAGACACGAAAGTTAACTCAAAACTCTGTATCATCAAATTAGTTTTAATAACCGGTTATTTATGAAAGAGGACATTTTTATTAATTTAGTTGCAGGATGAAACTGTTTTGTTTTCTTATTATTAGAATAGGTGGGGAATGTTTTCTTGTTATTTTTGTGAAGTTGGTTGGCTGTGTATGAGAGAAGTGTAAAAAAATCTGTTTGTTTTGTGTCTGTGTTCTATGTTGTCTGTTTGTGTATAACCAGTAAAAATACACACACTGTTTAAATTACATGTCAAGAATATATCTCCCCCCTTTACAATGTCCCGGGGTAGTTATTTTTGGGATGCCATGGACATTTTAGCCTGCATTGGGCTGTAGAGAAAGCTCATTTTTTTTAGCTTTGAGCTGCTCAATAGAAACCAACAGTTAACATTTAGAATTCTTATCTGCTCTGTTCAAGGACTTTAGCAGAATGCCCAGAATCTGAAAGTATTTTATTAATTAAATAGAATAATACTAAGAACGTATGCCTCTATTTTGGAAACGGCCAAGAGTGTGCTCAGTACTTCACAAAGAATACAGTACAGGCAGTCCTCGTTTTACAACGCTTCGCTTTACAACGAATGGCTTATCCAACGCTATGCAATGCATACCTATGTTCATTTTTACAACGCCAAAACGGCTTATCCAACACTCTTACGACGCTTTGCAACGTTGTGTGTGTATGTGTGTATATGTATATATATACACATTCACATAAACAACGTTGCAAAGTGTTGTAAGAGCATATATATATAATATTATACTATATATTATATTATACTATATAATATATTATTTATTATGTTATATTATATATATAATACAGTATATACACTATATAATTTATGTGTGTGCTGTATATCTTATTGCCTGCGTAAAATATTTGGTGTATTTTAGTGTTAAAAATGCCTTCAGGAACGGAACCTTTAATTTAAACAGTGCTCCTATGGGAAAACGTGTTTCGCTTTACAACGTTTCGCTTTACAACACCATTTTGAGTAACACATTGTGTCGGATAACCGAGGACTGCCTGTATAGGGAATTAGTGTGAAGACTTATATGAAACAATTTTTCTACGGTAAATTTAACTAAATCTTATTATATATTAGTGAAAGCACTGTATGCCTGTCTGCATCTTCCTGTGTCCCTACAGACAATCTGATTGCACCTTTGGCCTGTCACTCCGCCTCAGGCCATGCCCGCCCCCGCACACCTCTCATTGGTCTGCGGTCCGCCCCCGCACAACTCTCATTGGTCTGCGGCCAACACCACTGCCACACTGCCAACACCACCCCTCACTGACCTACACCACTGACACACTCTCCCACCACTCACTCACTGAGCTTTGGGAATGCTTGCCAGCACCTAACCCTCACTGCTCTGAGAGATTTGCACCTAACCCTGAGATTTGCACCTAACCCTCACTGCTCTGAGAGATTTGCACCTAACCCTGAGATTTCCACCTAACCCTCACTGCTCTCAACCCAGAAAACCCTGACCTGCTGCTACCACGACAGAACTGCACAATCAGGTGCACAGTCTTATTGCTTTCAGCACTGCAACATTCCACACCCTCACACAACACCACACACACCGCACGCTCACACCACCTCTTACGGCCTACACTGCCAACACACCTCCCCTTCACCTCACCGCACTGTCTCATCCTCACCTCTCCAACGGACACCGCACACCCCCCCCCCCCCGAGGCAGCAGCGCTGTCTGATCCCCCCCCACACCCCCAGGCAACAGCGCTGTGTGATCCTCACATCAGCAACGGACACCGCACGTGGCCGCAGCTCCTCCGGAGATCACGGCCTACACTGCCAACACACCTCCCCTTCACCTCATCGCACTGTCTCATCGTCACCTCTCCAACGGACACCGCACACCCCCCCCCCCCCCCCGAGGCAGCAGCGCTGTCTGATCCCCCCCCACAGCCCCAGGCAACAGCGCTGTGTGATACTCACATCACCAACGGACACCGCACGTGTCCGCAGCTGAGGTCTGTGAGGTGCAGGGAGCAGTGGCGGCGGCCAGTGCCAGGGAGGCAGCCACCGTGATCGGGGACAGCGCAACTCCGCACCAGTGACACCCCCCCCTACCTCTACTTCCGGCCGCCGCCATCTTAGGCACTTGGCGCCGCGAGGGAGGAAGGGGGTCCTTCAGCCCGCCGCCATCTTGGCCACTCGGCGCCGTGAGGCAGCCTGCCTGGCCACTGGCTGTTCCCCCGCCGGGGAGAGGGGTGACTTGGAGCGCTGGGGAGGGGGAGGCAACAGCGCTGTGTGATCCCAACATTAACCCCCCCCACCCCCCCCCCCCCCAGGCAACAGCGCTGTGTGATCCCAACATTAACACCCCCCCCCCCCCCTCCCCAGGCAACAGCGCTGTGTGATCCCAACATTAACCCCCCCCAACCCCCCCCCCCCCCCGGAGGCAACAGCACTCTGTGATCCCAACATTAACCCCCCCCACCACCCCCCCAGGCAACAGCGCTGTGTGATCCCAACATTAACCCCCCCCCCGAGGCAACAGCGTTGTGTGATCCCAACATTAACCCCCCCCCCAAAAACCACATCCCCCCCCCAAACCACATCCCCCCCCCCAAACCCACACTCAATACAATCAAAATTTCAACGTACGTCTATACCAACACACCCCCTCCGCTGGAAACACACCTCCCACCAATACTCACCTCTTCTTTAAATGAAATATATTTGGAACACAATTAAAATTGAGCCGTCTGTGTCATTTATTGCACTAACACTCATCTCACCCACACACACACACAACACCCACAGACCCACTATAAATATTATCATACCAACTTCAACAAACCACAAACACACTCAATTCACTGTACTCATCTTTTCTTTACATTAATTTCAACAACACACACTTCACCATTACTACTATCAAAAATTCACATAACCATCTTTCACCAACACTTTCCAACACTAACATTTTCACAACTAACAACCGTAACAACTAAGATACACTTACCAAAATTGCCCTCATATACATGTGCTTTCTACTGTTGTTGTTTTACAAATACACTTTTCACAAATATTACATAACATTCACATTAGCTTACAATTTTACAATACAACATTTACACATACTTATTCACACTTCACATCCCGGGCAACGCCGGGTCTCTCAGCTTGTATATATATATATGAGTGACGGAGTGTTATGAACCCAAAATTGAGCCTTGCTTGAGAATGTTGTGCAGTTCAACAAGATGGAAGTCCTTCACCATCCCAATTTAGATAAGAAAAAAAAAACGTTTAGTTGATAGTGGTCAAAAATGAGTTATGGTCCCAAGGACATGCCACAAACTGCTCTTTTTATTTATGCAGAGAAAACACAATGTTTCAGGGGTCACATTCCTCAGGTACAGCCATCACTGCACTTTATTTTTACCCACCATACCTTTTTTAGTGTCTGGTTATACCCACGTGAAAGCGTCACATTGCATGGCCAGCATCCAACCTCAAGCTGTCTGTGAGGAGGGTTCCTGGCTCCAGGGCCCAGGACTAGAGTTTAAACCGGGGTCCCCCCACGTGTCGGCGGCCTTGCGAGCCCCCGCCGTTCACACCCTCGTGAGCCCCCTCCTCTATTTTCCCCTCTCCACGTGTATTTCTCTTACTCTTTCCCATCCCCCCCTTCCACCCCCCTTTCCGCTATCACTTAATTACCCCCCTTTCATTCAATCCCGCTCCCTCAAATCTCCCCCACAATAATGACCCCCACTCACACACACACACAAAATGCAACACATACATACAATCAACACACACACACCCCCTTGTAGCCGACATCACCTCCCACCCTTGTACCTCACCTCCTCCCCTTTTACCTCACATCACCTCCCCCCCTTGTACCTCACCTCCCCCCCTTGTACCTCACCTCCCCCCATTGTACCTCCCCCACTTATACCTCACATCCCCTCCTCCGCTGCACTTCGCGCGTGTGCCATCTGTGCAGTGCCTACCAGCCGCTGAACTTCCGGCGCAGGGGCGGGGCCTGCATGGGAGGCCGCAACACCAGCGGAGAGAAGCACCTGCTGCAGCGGGGGAGGAAATCTGGGGCCGGCAACCGGACACGGAGCAGCGCCGGGACAGCTGGGGCCCGGCCAGAGGTCAGGTCCAACTGTCAGCGCCGGCCGGCCAGGCCCCCCCCGCAGCCTCCGGGCCCGGGACAACTGCCCCGGCTCTCGACCCCCTGTCGGCGGCACTGCCTGGCTCTGCACTTCTGTAACCCAGGCAGTGCTGTAAAGCTGTATAATACAGCAGGCATACGCGGATAGGGCTCCATGTTACATGGATAAGAAGCACGGATACACTGTGCTCATTTGCATGTCATTACCCAGAATCCCTGGCTGCAGTGTGGAAACATTGTATGCTAAGAGATAATGGGGAAGGACAGGGCTGAAGACCTGAGACATGCAAATGTGCTCACAAGTGATGTGCGTGTATGTGTTTGTGTGTGTGTTTGTGTGCGTGTGTATGTGTATATACATACACACTATAGCAGTAAGTATTGGGAGCGTGGAAGAGAGTCTGGGAAATTAGGAAGTTAAAGAAAAATAGAGAGAGGGCGAGAGTATCAGAGACAGTGGAGGCATTGGGAAGAGACTGCGAGAGTCAGAGAGAGTGGAGGCATTTGGGAGAGACTGCGAGAGTCAGAGACAGTGGAGGCATTGGGGAGAGACTGCGAGAGTCAGAGAGAGAGGAGGCATTGGGGAGAGACTGCGAGAGTCAGAGAGAGTGGAGGCATTGGGGAGAGACTGCGAGAGTCAGAGACAGAGGAGGCATTGGGGAGAGACTGCGAGAGTCAGAGAGAGTGCATTTATTGTCATGTGAGGAAGGGGATATGAAAGGGACCTCTGTTATTACCCCCAGGATCTGCCCTCCCCCCTTATATCACTGTCAGCTTGGGGCAGCCCACCCCAGCGAGACAGAGACCTATTCACCCACCTCACACAGAGGGAAATGTTCCCCCCCCTGTGGGTTTGGGGGATGTCCTGGGGCAAATATATATAAGACCCCTAAGAAGTAATTAACCCTTTCTAGAGAAGAGAGACAATCGGAGAGACAGGGCGTGAGGGGGGGGGGGGGTTAGAGACAGGGAGTGAGGGAGGGGGGGGGGGTGTTAGAGACAGGGAGTGAGGGGGGGGGGGGGTTAGAGACAGGGAGTGAGAGAGGGGGTTAGAGACAGGGAATGAGGGGGGGTTAGAGACAGGGAGTGAGGAGGGGGGGTTAGAGACAGGAAGTTAGAGAAAGGGAGAGGGGGTTAGAGACGGAGGGGGGAGGTTAGAGACAGGGAGAGGGGGGGTTAGAGACAGGGAGTGAGTGGAGGGTTAGAGACAGGGAGAGGGAGGGTTAGAGACAGGGAGAGGGGGGGTTAGAGACAGGGAGTGAGAGAGGGGGGTTAGAGACAGGGAGTGAGAGGGAGTGAGACGGGGTTAGAGACAGAGTGAGAGAGGCGGGGTTAGAGATAGGGAGTGAGGGGGGGATAGGGAGTGAGGGGGGGGGATAGGGAGTGAGGGGGGGGATAGGGAGTGAGGGGGGGGGGATAGGGAGTGAGTGGGGGGGATAGGGAGTGAGTGGGGAGGGAAGAAGAGAGGATGAGTAAAGGGGGGAGGTGTTAGAGACAGGGAGTGAGAGTGAGCAAGAAAGAGACAGACAGAGAGAGTGATAAGAGGCTCAGTGGGTCAGAGAGCTGACTTCAGAGAGAGAGGTCACACAGCAAGTGACACTGAGGGGATGGGGAAGAGACAGCTCCTGTTTCGAGAGAAGGGAGATAGAGAGCTGGGGCAGGGAGAGAGGGAGCTGAGACAGTCTGGGTTAGAAAGACAGCTAGAGGAGAGAGACCGCAGAGATACAGAAAGCTAGCAATCTGAGTCATAGAGAGACATCGTTTGTCTTGGCGAGAGACAGCTGCAGCTGGGAATGTGACAGCCAGGGTTAGAGGAAGAGAGAGCTTCAGCTGGGAATGTGACAGCCAGGGTTAGAGGAAGAGAGAGCTGCAGCTGGGAATGTGACAGCCAGGGTTAGAGGAAGAGAGAGCTGCAGCAGGGAATATGACAGCCAGGGTTAGAAGAAGAGAGAGCTGAAGCTGGGAATATGACAGCCAGGGTTAGAAGAAGAGAGAGCTGCAGCTGGGAATGTGACAGCCAGGGTTAGAGGAAGAGAGAGCTGCAGCAGGGAATGTGACATTCTGGGATAGAGAGACAGCTGTAGGTAATGAGCCAGTCAGGGCTAGCGAAAGAGACAGCTGCAGCAGGGAATGAGCCAGTCAGGGCTAGCGAAAGAGACAGCTGCAGCAGGGAATGAGACAGTCTGGGGGGACTGTCTCCTTAAGAGGCGGAGAGAGGGCGGGTCTGGGAGAGACGGACAGAGACAAAGGAGAGAGACAGACAGGAAGAGAAAGAGACAGCACACTCCGTTGGAGAGACTGCTCTACATTAGAGAGACAGCTCGATCAAGTCAGAGACCCCACTCCCCGAGGTGTGGAAGTGACAGCTGCCTAAAGAAAAGAGACTACTTTGTGCAGGGAGAAAACTGAAGAGACAGCCGACAAAAGAAAGAGACTGCTCCCAAGGAGAATAGACATCTGCACCAAAGAGGCTTCTCCCAAGAAGAAGACACAGCTGGGCAAAGAAAGAGAGCGCTCTGAAGAAGAAGAGACATACCCCCTCCACGTGATGGATTGGTCAGGGAAGTCTCACTAACTCCAGGACTGTCTCTTTCTCAGAGACCCTCACACCCACGTGGCTCTCTCTCCTCTGACTGTCTCTCTTTACTTCTGACTGTCTCCTGCTCTTTCATTGTCTCTCTCGCCCCTACTGTCTTCCCCTCCTCAGCAGTCTCTTGCCCCCTCCCCAGTTGCCCCATGGCCGCCCTTAGTAGCCCGGGGAGCAGCCCACACCCAACCTCCCCCCGGGTGTATTTCCAGGCTCCTGGGGGCCCTGTGGCCCCTGGTGAGAGTGCAGAGGAACCAGCGGTGAGACGGCAGGGCAAAGTGACGGTCAAGTATGACCGCAAGGAGCTCAGAAAGAGACTTCGCCTGGAGGAGTGGATCCTGGATCAGCTGGTGGTGTTATACGACTGTCAGGTAAGGAGAATTGCCCCTCCCCCCCCCCCCCCCCGGGCAATTACTGAGACTGACACAAAAATCAATATTCAATATTGCCCTATTCCCTATTGGGGCAATCACTGAGATTAAATGCCCACTTCTCATTGAGGCAATTTATCAAATTGAATGCCCCTCCCCTTGGCTGGGGCAATTTCTGAGGTTAACTGCCCCCCTCACATGGAAGCCATCACTGACATTAACTGCCACCCACGTGGGTAACTACCGAGATTAACTCCTTCACCCTCTGGGGCAACTACTGAGATCAACTGTACCACCATGGTTGCAATTACTGAGATTAACTGCCACCACCCTTTGGGGCAATCGTTGAGATGAACTACCCCCCACGCCACAGAGGCCATTACAGTTCTTAACCCTCAATGGGGCAACTACTGCGGGTAACTGGTACACAACCCTCGGGGTTATTGGGCCCAAGGTCAGGGGGGGGGGGTGGGGTGGTATGTGTTCCCCAGCCACCCTGAGTCACAGGGACAGCTGGGGACACCTGTCCGCAACATGTGACTGAGAAGGGGGAGAGAGGGAGAATGCCACAGAAAAGGGGTTGTGTGTGTGTGTGTGTGTGTCTCTCTCACTGTAGAGGAGACTTTTGAGTGTATATATTTCCATCGTCTTCAGTGTCCCACCGCTGGATGAAGTCCCCCCCCCCCCAGTCATCTTAATAACTTTTTCATATAGCTCTTTTCTCCCAGTGTGACTCAACGCGTCACAATTACAGTATAGCGCAAGGGACACAGCACGTAGGCATGTGTCTCACACACACACACAGTCCCTGCCCCGCAGAGCTTGCAATCTATGTTGTTGGTGCCTGAGGCACAGGGAGATAAAGTGACTTGTCCAAGGTCACAAGGAGCTGACACCGGGATTTGAACCAGGTTCACACTCGGTGTCATTGTTATCAGTGCCTCGGCCCGCTGAGCCGACCCTCCCAGGTACTGCGGTTCCAGCTTCTCTTCTCCGCGTCGCTCCGCCCCAAGCTCATCCTCCCAGGTACTGCGGTTCCAGCTTCTCTTCTCCGCGTCGCTCCGCCCCGAGCTCATCCTCCCAGGTACTGCGGTTCCAGCTTCTCTTCTCCGCGTCGCTCCGCCCCGAGCTCATCCTCCCAGGTACTGCGGTTCCAGCTTCTCTTCTCCGCCCCGAGCTCATCCTCCCAGGTACTGCGGTTCCAGCTTCTCTTCTCCGCGTGGCTCCGCCCCGAGCTCATCCTCCCAGGTACTGCGGTTCCAGCTTCTCTTCTCCGCGTCTCTCCGCCCCGAGCTCATCCTCCCAGGTACTGCGGTTCCAGCTTCTCTTCTCCGCCCCGAGCTCATCCTCCCAGGTACTGCGGTTCCAGCTTCTCTTCTCCGCGTCGCTCCGCCCCGAGCTCATCCTCCCAGGTACTGCGGTTCCAGCTTCTCTTCTCCGCGTCGCTCCGCCCCGAGCTCATCCTCCCAGGTACTGCGGTTCCAGCTTCTCTTCTCCGCGTGGCTCCGCCCCGAGCTCATCCTCCCAGGTACAGCGGTTCCAGCTTCTCTTCTCTGCGTCGCTCCGCCCCGAGCTCATCCTCCCAGGTACTGCGGTTCCAGCTTCTCTTCTCCGCGTCGCTCATCCTCCCAGGTACTGCGGTTCCAGCTTCTCTTCTCCGCGTCGCTCCGCCCCGAGCTCATCCTCCCAGGTACTGCGGTTCCAGCTTCTCTTCTCCGCGTCGCTCCGCCCCGAGCTCATCCTCCCAGGTACTGCGGTTCCAGCTTCTCTTCTCCGCGTCGCTCCGCCCCGAGCTCATCCTCCCAGGTACTGCGGTTCCAGCTTCTCTTCTCCGCGTCGCTCCGCCCCGAGCTCATCCTCCCAGGTACTGCGGTTCCAGCTTCTCTTCTCCGCGTCGCTCCGCCCCGAGCTCATCCTCCCAGGTACTGCGGTTCCAGCTTCTCTTCTCCGCGTCGCTCCGCCCCGAGCTCATCCTCCCAGGTACTGCGGTTCCAGCTTCTCTTCTCCGCGTCGCTCCGCCCCGAGCTCATCCTCCCAGGTACTGCGGTTCCAGCTTCTCTTCTCCGCGTGGCTCCGCCCCGAGCTCATCCTCCCAGGTACTGCGGTTCCAGCTTCTCTTCTCCGCGTCGCTCCGCCCCGAGCTCATCCTCCCAGGTACTGCGGTTCCAGCTTCTCTTCTCCGCCCCGAGCTCATCCTCCCAGGTACTGCGGTTCCAGCTTCTCTTCTCCGCGTCGCTCCGCCCCGAGCTCATCCTCCCAGGTACTGCGGTTCCAGCTTCTCTTCTCCGCCCCGAGCTCATCCTCCCAGGTACTGCGGTTCCAGCTTCTCTTCTCCGCGTCGCTCATCCTCCCAGGTACTGCGGTTCCAGCTTCTCTTCTCCGCGTCGCTCCGCCCCGAGCTCATCCTCCCAGGTACTGCGGTTCCAGCTTTTCTTCTCCACGTCGCTCATCCTCCCAGGTACTGCGGTTCCAGCTTCTCTTCTCCGCGTCGCTCCGCCCCGAGCTCATCCTCCCAGGTACTGCGGTTCCAGCTTCTCTTCTCCGCGTCGCTCCGCCCCGAGCTCATCCTCCCAGGTACTGCGGTTCCAGCTTCTCTTCTCCGCCCCGAGCTCATCCTCCCAGGTACTGCGGTTCCAGCTTCTCTTCTCCGCGTCGCTCATCCTCCCAGGTACTGCGGTTCCAGCTTCCCTTCTCCGCGTCGCTCCGCCCCGAGCTCATCCTCCCAGGTACTGCGGTTCCAGCTTCTCTTCTCCGCGTCGCTCCGCCCCGAGCTCATCCTCCCAGGTACTGCGGTTCCAGCTTCTCTTCTCCGCGTCGCTCCGCCCCGAGCTCATCCTCCCATCTTGCTTCTAGTTGTTGTTGTATTTGGTTATTTAATCTCTTGGGAGCGAGTCAATTCCATCTTTGTCCAACGCTGGTCAGTTCTTCTTGCGATATGTCCGGGCCCACCGCCATTTTAATGTCTTCCGCCCCCTTGCGATAATGTCACAGACGCTTGTTTGGTTTTGAACCCATTCATTCTTTTTCCTGTCTCTTTTAGTAATACCCAGCATGCATCTCTCATACGGCTTGGCGTGATCGGAAGCTTCTGAATGATCTCCGCTTTTAGGGTCCCCGAGTTGTGCCTCCGTACGTGAGCACGGGCAGGATATACTGGTAGAAAGCTTTCCTTTCCTCGTAAGGTACAGTGGTATCGATCAGGGGTGCGCAACTGCAGTCCTCAAGCGCGCCCCAGGATATCCCTGCTTCAGCACAGGTTGCTTAGTCTTTGACTGAGCCTCTGAGCTAAAGCTGGGATGTCCTGGACAAAACAGACTTGTTGGGGTGGAGGGGGGAAGGGGGGCTTGAGGACTGGCGTTGAGCAGCCCTAGTATAGATGGAGCAGCTGGCACGTTGCAGCAGCAGACGCCATTGTAGTGGTGTTGCTGCGTGGCTTCCACAGTAGTGCCACGCAGCAGCGGCTGCAATAACGCCTGCTACATCTGTAGGTTCAATGAGATTCTTGGAGCCGAATTCTGATGGCATGAGCACGGTTATCATCCGCTGGTACTCGCTGGCCCAGTTAGATCTAGTGTTCCACTTCGTCTCGATACAGATATATAATATTACAAACTTCGTTGAACATCACATGGAGTCTTACCTTTTTCCTTACTTGCTTCAGGGAGCTCTGGGATTCGTTCCTGGAGATCTTCCGGGCAAATTATGTCTGCAAACTGTTGGTGGTTCACTTTTTTTTTTTTTTTTTTTTTAACTTCTGTGTTGCAGTGAAAAGCTTTGGTGACCTGGTGTCTCCCTGCCGCACTCCCTCGCTGATCCTGGTGACCTGGTGTCTCCCTGCCGCGCTCCCTCACTGATCCTGGTGACACGGTGTCTCCCTGCCGCGCTCCCTCGCTGATTCTGGTGACACTGTCTCCCTGCCGCACTCCCTCACTGATTCTGGTGACACTGTGTCTCCCTGCCGCACTCCCTCACTGATCCTGGTGACACGGTGTCTCCCTGCCGCGCGCCCTCGCTGATTCTGGTGACACGGTGTCTCCCTGCCGCGCGCCCTCGCTGATTCTGGTGACACGGTGTCTCCCTGCCGCGCTCCCTCGCTGATTCTGGTGACACGGTGTCTCCCTGTCGCGCTCCCTCGCTGATCCTGGTGCCACTGTCTCCCTGCCGCACTCCCTCGCTGATTCTGGTGACACTGTCTCCCTGCCGCGCGCCCTCACTGATCCTGGTGACACGGCGTCTCCCTGCCGCACTCCCTCGCTGATTCTGGCGACACTGTGTCTCCCTGCCGCACTCCCTCGCTGATCCTGGTGTCTCCCTGCTGCACTCCCTCGCTGATCCTGGTGTCTCCCTGCCGCACTCCCTCGCTGATCCTGGTGTCTCCCTGCTGCACTCCCTCGCTGATTCTGGTGACACGGCGTCTCCCTGCCGCACTCCCTCGCTGATCCTGGTGTCTCCCTGCTGCACTCCTTCTCTGATCCTGGTGACACGGTGTCTCCCTGCTGCACTCCCTCTCTGATCGTGGTGACACGGTGTCTCCCTGCCGCACTCCCTTCCTGATCCTTATCCTGCGTGTAATCTTCATGTAATCTAATGGTTGATTTTGGCACTCGTAAATGTTCCTTTATAACATCCATGTACGGTTCTTCGACGCTTTGAGCAACGCCGAGGTGTAGACGGACTCCAATGCTTTTTCCTAATTTCCAAATCCTAAAATGAGGGGTAGATCGTGTTCATTATTTCGAGGAATCACTTCTACAATATGGATGTGGTCTGTTGTATTGAATCCACTGGGAAACAAGCGCTTGTTCTCTATGCTGGGCAAGTGCAGGCTCTGTAGCAGGTGATTACTGATTGGAAGTAGAATGATTTTATTTCTGATTTCAGTAGATATTCCGTCTTCCATGGAGTTGGCTTCCATTGTTCATGGATTTGATTGCTACTTCTGGATAGACGCGTGGTACATCATTGGTTGTTTCTTCTCACGCGTGATCATGCCTTGTGCTATCTGTGCTCTTGTAGATATCGTCAACCCTTTATGATAAGGGCGCAGTCTTATGCATTGTCTTGTTTGTGTGAGATGGTTTTCCGCTGCCCAATCAGAAGTAGCTGCTTCACCTTCTTTAACCTTGTCCTTGGTTGTATCACAGTGACATTTTCTCCTCCGTCATGCGCTTGCATTATCGCCTTGCACAGCTCTGCTTGAATATTATCGTTCTTGTGTTTTTTAGGGGTGCTTAATTTCTGGTTGCGTCTTCAGTAACGACTGCCTCTCTCTTGCTAATTTTCTTTGTTGGCGAATCCACCCGTTTTCTCTGCACTTTCAGCAATAATTTTAATGTTTTTTAGAATGGTTTGTCAAACTGTTCCCATGTATCTTGAGCAAGCTGATAGATTTACATTTTTTTTTTTTTTAAATCTGTTTACAGTGATCACTTCTGGTGTCAGAACGGTAAAGGACTGTGCAGTCTTCAATCCCGTTTAGGATATAGTCCATTTCATTCTTGATTCCATTGGCTCCAATATTTGTCCACTTTTCTATTAGGATTCTTCTTTAAGAATGAATTCATGATGCTGCAGAAGTTTGAATACAAGGTTTGATCCAAGATCAAACCTTGTATACATGTATAGTACTTTCCCTATGCACCTCCTATACCATTCTTAAAATACTTTGCCTATACATCAATTTATTAAGGTTGAGCGGATGGTATCAATTTGTGTTTTATGCTGCAGAAGTCTTCATATTGTCACCACGTTCATTCCTGTTGCTGTAACCATACTTACCAACTGAGCATCTTGATCGCTCTTAACCAAGATGAACCGTCGATCCTGGAATAAAACCCTACACTTTGGAGAAGATCAGTGGTGTGCCTGCTTGTTGGACTGTTAATCCTCACTGGTTGTGGAGCCTTGTGCACCCGTGACAGATACCTCCACGTTAGAGGGCTTCTTTTCCCTTATCGTCTTTCTGCTGGGCACCGATCTTTGCATTGAAATCTCCCATAATAATCTTGGTGACCAATTTCTTTGCTAAATTGGTTTATTTTCTGGGAGAAGTCCTCCACGTCATTGTCTGGGTGTCAACTTTGGGGCATACACTTGGGATAATTTGAAGCGTTTATCTCTGTAAATTGAATAATGATTCCGTCTGCTCTTTATACTCCTAATGTTTCTCCGTCTCGTCTTGAGCCTAGGCTGAAGGTGTGGCTCGGTGAGGAGTAAAGCGTAATGAGGCCGACTGTTTTGAAGCGGGGGGGACCTGGTTCAATTCCCATTGTCTGCTCCTTGTGACCTTGGGCAAGTCACTTTTAGATTGTAAACTCAACTGGGCAGGGACTGTCTGTAGAATTCCTATGTACTGCACACCGCGTACTATACTGAGATTGTGACGCGCTTTATAAAATAAAGATAAGCCACTGGTTCTACCATTATCTGCACCTCCTAATGGAATAGGTGTCGGCTTTTGAGCTCAATGAGGCCTTCATTTAAGACCAACAAAATCAGATTTAGTTTCAAGCTTGCCTTCCTGTTCCTGTGCTGCAGTTGTAGCGAGATTGAGGTTTGAATGCAATATTATTGTGAGAACGTGTGTGTGGATGTTATATACACAAGATAACATCTGTCCGTGCAGGAGGAGGAGATCCCAGAGCTGGAAATTGATGTGGATGAATTGCTGGACATGGAGACAGACCCCGAGAGAGGAGAGAGGGTGAAGGTGAGTGGGACTGATCTGGGTAAAGGCACAAGGATGGAGGGGGGTCCCCCTGTATATTTGGGGAGGTCTCTGATATTGGTCTCTTCTGTTCCAGGAGCTTCTTGTGGACTGTTACAAGCCAACCGAGGTGAGTGTCGGCTCTTCTGCACACACTGCAGAGTGTGAGTGTGAGATACATGTATGTATGTATGTATGTATCAGAGTACCACTGACCCCTCTCTCTCGTTCTCAGGCCTTTGTCTCCGGGCTGCTGGAGAAGATTCAGGGAATGCAGAAGCTGAGCACCCCCCAGAAGAAGTGAAACAGGGAGCAAGACAACTTCCCCCTCCCCCCAGAAATGAAGGGCTGTCAGGGTCGTCTGCCCCCCCCCCCCCCACCCCCCACCCCCCATCTTTTTATATTTTGTAGAATTTTTCTTTTTTTAATGAAATTAAATAAAAAAATGAAATGAACTATAAATGGCGTGGTCTCATGTAGTGTCAGGGATGCACTCTGCTGGGTCTCACCCCCTTCCCTTTCACTACTTCTTCTCAAT
The DNA here is from genome assembly GCF_040206685.1 of Ascaphus truei. NCBI lineage: Eukaryota > Metazoa > Chordata > Amphibia > Anura > Ascaphidae > Ascaphus > Ascaphus truei. The sequence continues at coordinate 20,295,302 of NC_134496.1, read as the reverse complement.
CAACCATCTCTCATTTCTGCCCATATCTTGGAGCTGTCTCCCTGGGTTTTAACTGTTTGATGCTGTACATTTAGCAGTCTCTCTCTGATTCGGAGTGTCTCGTACTGTATCCTCGACGCTCTGTGGCTATCTCCCAAGGGTCTGTCCCAGTCACTCGCTGCCTAGTGACAGCTCCCAAAAGAGCAGAAGTGACAGTCACAAGAGATAAGAATCAGGAGACAGAGCTTGATGCCGCCACCCAACCCTCCCCACTCTTTCCCCCCCCCCCCCCCCCAACCAGGCAAGCACAGAGCCCCCATCTGCCCAGGAGACAGGGCTGGCACAGAGCCCAGACCCTCCCAGGTTTGAATAATACTGGAAGAGCTGCACACGAGGAGCAGCAGGTTATTCACATGGGATGTCAGGTCACACCCCTCCATGTGGGATTGACCCTACAACCCAGTATATCACAATAGCCTGGGGGGCTGTGATCCAGCGGGAATCGATCACTGCCTGGAGACAAAGGCTGTAATCTGCTCCTCAGGGGGGCAAAAGCTCCATCTCCAGCCCGTGTGTGCCCACACCTGACATGCATTAGGGGGGGTTAGGAGCGATGGGAGTAGTGATCTGGGGGTGGAGGTGAGGACTGTGTAAGAAGGGGGGAAGTAGGGAGTGTTTAAAAAAAAAAAAAGCGTTTGAGCAAGGAGGGGGGGGGGGTTAATGGGGGTGGGGCATGTCAGGAGGGGATTTGTGGGAATGGGGCATGCGAGTGAGAAGGGGGATTAGTGGGGGTGGTCTTGAGCGAGGAGGGGGGGATTAGTGGGCATTTGAGCGAGAGTAATGGGGGGCAGCGTGTGAGCGAGGTGAGGGAGGGGGGGATAAGTGGGGGCAAGGCGAGGGAGGGAGGAGGGGATAAGTGGGGGCGAGGAGGGGATAAGTGGGGGCGAGGAGGGGATAAGTGGGGGCGAGGCACGTGAGCGAGGAGGGGATAAGTGGGGGCGAGGCACGTGAGCGAGGAGGGGATAAGTGGGGGCGAGGGAGGAGGGTATAAGTGGCGGCGAGGTGAGGGAGGGAGGAGGGGATAAGTGGGGGCGAGGGGAGGGAGGAGGGGATAAGTGGGGGCGAGGGGAGGGAGGAGGGGATAAGTGGGGGCGAGGGGAGGGAGGAGGGGATAAGTGGGGGCGAGGCACGTGAACGAGGAGGGGATAAGTGGGGGCGAGGCACGTGAGCGAGGAGGGGATAAGTGGGGGCGAGGTGAGGGAGGAGGGGATAAGTGGGGGCGAGGTGAGGGAGGAGGGGATAAGTGGGGGCGAGGTGAGGGAGGAGGGGATATGTAAGGTTTGAAAAGAAGTGCCCTGAAATTTGATAAATCATCCCGTGCTGACCCTGCTCAGGACAGGCCGAGACCCCCGGCCGAGACCCATCACAGCCACGTCGCAGATAAATGATACCACACTCTCAGGGCCTGTGTTTATTCAGCGCTGTGTGTGACATGCTGCCTGCCCCCCACAATAAGACGGTTCCTCCTATAATTCTGATCGTCGGTCGATCTTCAGTAACTCCACTTCAAAGATCAGCGTGGCTCCTCCTGTAATGGAGAAACATGTGAGAAAGGTAAAGGGCACCAGGGGGGTTAAAAATATATATATAGCAGGGAGGGGGTACCTGGTATTTTGGGGGGTGCTCCCCTATCGCCGTATCCTAGGAGGGACAGAGACACACGATTAACATGAGATAATTAACGAGCCCCTCTAGTTTTAATTTCCCTGCTCCTTACCCAGCTCTGACGGAATAACGAGCTTTCTCTTCTCTCCCTCACACATCCTGCAAAACAAGGAGCGAGCCAGACGTCACGTGCTGCAGGGTGAGGCAGTGACGCAGTGAGAGACGTCACATGCTGCAGGGTGACGCAGCGAGGCAGTGAGAGACGTCACGTGCTGCAGGGTGACGCAGCGAGAGACGTCACGTGCTGCAGGGTGACGCAGCGAGGCAGTGACGCAGTGAGAGACGTCACATGCTGCAGGGTGACGCAGCGAGGCAGTGACGCAGTGAGAGACGTCACATGCTGCAGGGTGACGCAGCGAGGCAGTGAGAGACGTCACGTGCTGCAGGGTGACGCAGCGAGAGACGTCACGTGCTGCAGGGTGACGCAGCGAGGCAGTGAGAGACGTCACGTGCTGCAGGGTGACGCAGCGAGAGACGTCACATGCTGCAGGGTGACGCAGCGAGGCAGCGAGAGACGTCACGTGCTGCAGGGTGACGCAGCGAGGCAGTGACGCAGTGAGAGACGTCACATGCTGCAGGGTGACGCAGCGAGGCAGTGAGAGACGTCACGTGCTGCAGGGTGACGCAGCGAGAGACGTCACATGCTGCAGGGTGACGCAGCGAGACAGTAAGGCAGTGACGCAGCGAGAGATGTCACGTACTGCAGGGTGACGCAGTGAGACAGTAAGGCAGTGAGAGATGTCACATGCTGCAGGGTGTCGCAGCGACAGTAAGGCAGTGACGCAGCGAGAGATGTCACGTACTGCAGGGTGACGCAGCGAGAGATGTCACATGCTGCAGGGTGACGCAGTGAGACAGTAAGGCAGTGAGAGATGTCACATGCTGCATGGTGACGCAGCGACAGTAAGGAAGTGACGCAGCGAGAGATGTCACATGCTGCAGGGTGTCGCAGCGAGAGGTGTCACATGCTGCAGGGTGACGCAGTGAGACAGTAAGGCAGTGACGCAGCGAGAGATGTCACGTACTGCAGGGTGACGCAGTGAGACAGTAAGGCAGTGAGAGATGTCACATGTTGCAGGGTGACGCAGCGAGACAGTAAGGCAGTGACGCAGCGAGAGATGTCACGTACTGCAGGGTGACGCAGCGAGAGATGTCACATGCTGCAGGGTGTCGCAGCTGCAGGGTGTCGCAGCGACAGTAAGGCAGTGACGCAGCGAGAGATGTCACGTACTGCAGGGTGACGCAGCGAGAGGTGTCACATACTGCAGGGTGACGCAGTGAGACAGTAAGGCAGTGAGAGATGTCACATGCTGCATGGTGACGCAGCGACAGTAAGGAAGTGACGCAGCGAGAGATGTCACATGCTGCAGGGTGACGCAGTGAGACAGTCATACAGGAGGTGACGCACCCGAGCAGCCCCTGGTCCCAGCCCTTGATGACCTGTCCGGCCCCCAACGTGAAGGTGAACGGCTGATTCCTGGGAATGCTGCTGTCAAACTCTGTGCCATCTTCCAGCTTTCCCTGAGAAAGGAGAGACAAGAGCGTCAGCTCTGCGATCGAGGGCAACCCGATTATATACACACACGCACACGATATAGAGATGTGCGAGACGTGGGCACTCCAGGTCTTTTAGTAAATTATACAAAAAGGTTTATGCAAACAAATCACCGGTTCGGCGTGCTACGCTCTTCAGAAATTCTCCACCACGAGCCCAGCCCGTGATTTGCTGGAATAAACTTGAAGACCTGGCGTGCCCACTTCTCACACCGCAGTGTTACTACTATGTGGCGGTCAGCACCCCGCCAGCTACTGATTGTTTTTGCACTTCTGTAGAGATTGGCGGAGGGAGATATAAAAACTGCCCCAACCCCAGAAGTTCCAGACAACTTAAAGTAGTAAGGAGGGTGGTATGCTTCTTTCCCGGAAAACCCAGGGGAAATAATTAATGTCTGACATCACAAGGGTGAAGAAATACAAGTAGCCATGAGACGGGCATATCACAAGCAGAAATGACCACCGTTGGACAGGGATGGTAACTCGACTGAATCCCAAATGAAATTTGGTCATGCCTTGACGTGGCCTGCAGGAGTACAACGCTTTGACCAATGTATTTTGTCACATTGGATGAAGCATTGGGCTTTTCTGTCTCTTGTTGTATACATTTGGCCATGCTCAGGAGCAAGCCTTTTGACATAAATATATATGTATATGATGTGGTGGGTTTTGGGGTTCTGAGCTTGCTGGGATTGTGTGTTTGTCTATCTGGGTAATACCCAGCATGCATCCCTCCATACTTCCAGTTGTAAAGCTTCTGCGTTATCGTCGCATTTAGGGGCCAAGTTCCACAATCATACGTGAGCACGGGCAGAATACATTGGTCACACACTTTCCTTTTTTGGAGGCACAGTGGAAGGTTCCTGTAATAGTGACTTAACCCCTATCTAAATAATAACTACAGGCATACCCCACTTTAAGTACACTCACTTTAAGTACACTCGCAAGTAAGTACATATCGCCCAATAGGCAAACGGCAGCTCACGCATGAACTTGTCAGCACGTCCTGAACAGCAATACCAGCTCCCAGCCTGTACCGAAGCTGTGCGCAAGCAGGGAGACTATACAGCCTGTTACAAATGCGTTATTTACATCAGTTATGCACGTATATAACGATTGCAGTACAGTACATGCATCAATAAGTGGGAAAAGGTAGTGCTTCACTTTAAGTACATTTTCGCTTTACATACATGCTCCGGTCCCATTGCGTACGTTAATGCGGGGTATGCCTGTACAATATTTACTATAATGTAGTGGTCTGAGGAATCCAGCAGGGAGTCGGTTAATTGTAGCTAGTCAATTAACTAGTCTCCAGCTGGCTAATCAGATAAGGGTAAACCCCTCCTGCTTGAGCACGCAGACAGGACTGTGTGCTGATAAGACACCAGGCCTCTTTTCCTGGACACAGAGGACCCAGGAACCTGCTAGAGGCTGACCCTCAACAGAGCCACCCAGACTCAGAGACTGCCACAAAGAGCCCCTGCTTACAGGTAACTCGTTAGACTTTGGGGTGATAGGTGGGTAAGAGGCTTTCCCCCCCTGCCTTGCAGAGAGGGACTAGGGAAGGGAGTCAGCCCTTACGCAGGGTTAGGTGTTTGTTTCTTTGTATATATGTGTATCTTGCCTTAAACTGTTGATTAAAGTGGCAGGGTGAATAAAGCAATGGTTAATTTCCCCCAAATCAGTCTCCCTGAATACCTCTGCACGTCTTTCAGTTCCCTTGTAAGAACTTTATTTATATAGCACTTTTCTGCCAATGGGACTCAAAGCACTTCAGTTACAAAAAGGAAAGAAGGAAACATTAAGGTTATAAAGAGACCAAACCTATAAGGAAAGATACAATACAGGATGAGACAGCACTTTAGCTATTGAATGGCGTACAGCAGGGGGGCGCAAAGTTTTTTGTTGCGTCCCCTCGTGTACCGGCTCCAGAGTTCACGACCCCCCCCCCCTCCCCAGTGACCTGGCGTTAAATGACACCAACGATCACGTGATGTGACCCTGCAGCGTTATTTAACGCGCGTTTCCATGATGATGCTCACGTCACATGACCCCACAGCATCATTTGACACCACGTTGTCATGGCGACGTGACCAGAATCCGGGTGAATCCCAGTAAATTGAAATTGCAGAGACCTCACGCAGTTCCTGCAACCGCCCGCGCCCCCCCCCCAGGAAGTCAGGTGGACGCAGAATCCCTGATCGCGGCAGGCATTTTTTTTTTAATTGCGATCCCGGTTGTAACGCGGTCGTATCGGGTAGACCCAGAGGACCGCATTATGACGAGGTTCAGCTGTACAAGGTTATACCTGGTTCCTTTTACACAGCCGTTTTAAGCCAGTTCTAACCAGGTTTTAATTATCTGTAAAATGATTGGTTTAAGAATTAAGGAGTGGTTAGTATAATCTGCCTAGTAACATATTTTAGACAAAGGAAATTATATGTATAAAAAAAGCCTGCTTGGACACTCCCTAGCCCGAGTCATTTTGACTTTTGAAAATGTATGATCATACTCTGTGCTGTACGTACAGACAATAAAAAGTACTCATCAACAAACCCTTTTTGTGAGTTTGCAAACATTGACACTGGTCATGTAATGCTTTGGGTGTCAACAAGCCAATCTTGACAAATTTGCCATGCAGAGAACAGGTCTCATGTGGAAAGAACGGGTCTGGTTAGTTAACAACCTGGCCGCAGCTCTTTTCCTGGAAGACCCAGGTAGAGTGCATTGCAGCAGGTCAGGGGCAAGAACACAAAGGCAGGGGGAACCATAGTAAGACCCTCTAGGGAGGGAGGAGGAAATCCTGGCAATGTTCTTTAGGTGAAAGAATAAAGATCTGATCACAGCCGACACCTGATGTTTCAGGGTCAAGTCAAATCTCTTTGTGCCCCTGCGCTGCCCATGAAGTGATGTCACAACCTGGAAGTGACATCAGCTACAGCCCGGGAGCAGGACACAGGGAGGATGCAGTTTCCTTTGCCTCCGACCCCGCTTGCGGTCGCCACACGTTCTGACACTGCAGTGTTGCGAGCGTACTTGTATTGTAATTCCTTGCACTACACCATGTGGCTTTTCTGTTCCAACAGTATTCGTCTCTGGATCACAGAGTAACACCTGATCGAAAGAACTCTGCCTCTGATCTGCAGATTATTCAGTGCGCCGGATTTCATCTGGAATATTGTGAGAGATACACACCCACTATTTCCCGTGCAAAGTTTCTGCTGTATTGCACTATTCTTTACATCACAGGACTGTTTGCGCTCTGAGGTTCGTTGACAGTTTGTGGGGGGTGGGAAGGAGGGGGGGGGGAGAAAGAGATTTGGGAGAGTCCCCTTTGAGGAGCACCAGTTCAGAAGCTATGTACTTTGTTGGTTTTTTATTTTGTTTGTTTTTTTAACACTGGCACTCTTGATTTATATCACGGTGTGCATTCACTCATAGGGTGTGTTTTTTGCACTATTTTCATGTTCACCATTTATGTTCTGAACTGTATTTGCGCTTACATTTCTTTTCCCACTTTCAAACATCTAATGATGACTGAGAATGGGTCCTTAGTAGCTGGTGCAAAGGACAAGTCGAATTGAGCGATTATCTGCATAGCAGTGATAACCCAGGCCTTGCTGTCACCTAGTGGCAGCATGTACACTGCGCACAATATAGGATATAACCCTGTGGCACATGACAGGGGCATGGTTGCAGAGTACACCTGCCAGTGAGAAAAACTTAAATCCGAACTAACTGAGAACTGTGCCACCCACTACACAGAAATCCTTCAGGCACTCTATTAAGATCCCATAGTCCACAATATCAAATGCTGTAGAGAGGTCTATAAATCAGGAGGTACTATAATCATTCAGACATGTCTCTCGAATCCAGGCAGGGCCGCCAACAGATTCCCCGCGGCCCAGGAGGAGTTACGACCTCGTCCCCTCCCGTGTTAGTGGTCTTGCGAGCCCACCCCCTTTTCACACCATTCTTTCCCCCCCAATCCCACACACTTGTTGCCACTTGAGGGCCTCGCTGCTGCCTGCCTCCTGCCCGAAACTGGGCCCGACTTCCTGACACGCGCAACCGGGAGAGAAGCCAAGTGTGGGAAGAGACAGGCAGGAGCTGGGGAGAGCCAGGCGGCAACCAGCGACCCGGCAGCTGGACGCAGAAGTTGGGCCAGACCTCTGGCCGGGCTCAACTTGCAGCACCAGGCAGTGCGGGGGCCCACGCAGATACCGGGTCCAGTTCTTCCCCCCAGGAGATGATTTAGCACACGAACCAGAGCCGTTTGAGTACAATGCAGTCTTCTGAATCCTGACTGCAACGGGACATACATCTCATGGGCTGATAGCTTTCCAGTTGGGTTGCAACCACTCAATAACGTTCCCTAGGAAAGGAAGGTTTGATACAGGGCTGTAATTAGCTCTGCAACCCAGGCTTGAAGGTTTTTTTTTTTCTTAGAAGAGGTCGGTGACTGCTTCCTTCACCGGATCGGGAAAGATCCCATCTGCAAAGAGCACAGGTCTACAAGATTGCCTCGTTTCTTCCAAATGCGCACCATTCCATCTTCATTATTTTAATAAATCGATTGCAATCGAAAGGTTCCGATCTCTTGACCATTGCTTGCCAAGTCTTTTACTTAATTGTTTTATTTTGATCTTTGTAGAGTGGACACTTTCATTGAGCACTTTAGTTTAAGAGATATAGAGATGTCTATATCATTCTCATCATCCCTATATCATTCTCATCAAGGATGATGAGAATGATAGAGACGAGAGAGATGATATATATATATATATATATAAAAAGAAAAAAGGTCCACTGCTTACTTTTTTCTGCAAGTTCCCTTGATGTTAGTGGGAGGTCTTCTGGCAATGACAAAAAAAAAAAACACAACAATCTCATTTGAAAAGTATTCACCGTTTATTTTGATTTCCTTCACAAAATCAAGGACCTGAACAAGGGTTTCAGTGAAAAGCTTTGGTGACATGGTGCCTCCCTGCCGCACTCCCTTCCTGATCCTTATCTTGCTCGTATATCTTCATGTAATCTAATGGTTGGAGTGGCACTCTCGTAAATATTCTTTATATCAATGTGCGCATCGTCAACACAAGTCTTCATGCCTTTAAAAACCATTGGAGGGTGGACTTCCAGTATGGCGCCAGAGGGTGAAGTCACATCTCCCCTGCGCTCCTGCAGCCCCACTGCACCTACACAGATCCACAGCTTAAACAACTAGAACAAAATGATTTAAGGCAGTAGATAAACTCACAGAAAGAATGATCCTGTGAACAGCAAAAAGCAGGTAGACTTTGCATGCTCCTGTGAGGGGGAGATACATGTGCAGGCGGTCTCTGTAGAGACATCAGGCTGAGTATAATCCTCACAGTTTCAATCCAGCTGAACAGAGGGGAAAAGCAGGAAAAGCTCCACAGCAGGACAGTAACTTGAACAGCAAGGAGAAGCATTCATATGGAGAAATTTCTCTCCAGGCAGACACAGATGCCCCCCCAAATATCAGCAAAAGCAGGCGAGAGCTGGGAGAAAGTCAGAGCACACCAAGATGGCTTCCAAGCACATGGAGGAGCTGAATGGAGACCCAGAGGAATCAGGTGTGTCTCAAGAGGCAGAAACTCCCAGGGATTATGGTGAGTTAGCCAGGGCTGTAGCAATAGTATTGATGCCTGCTTTAAATGAACATTATGAAACAGTGCAAAAAATCCCCAGATGATCTTAAAGGGGAACTAACCATGCAAAACACCAGGATGAGGGCAGTTGAATCTAGAGTGGGGGTCCTAGAGCAGCAGAGCACAAACTGGGGGGGGGCGGCACAGGCGGTTGCAGAGGTCCCACGCTCTTCCTCCACAAGATAATAGGAACAATGTAATTATTTCAGTAGATGCAGAAAAAGTCTTAGATAATGTTAGATGGGAATTTTTATTTGATATATTTCAAAGAATGGGAATATCAGGCATGTTTCTTAACATGATTAGAACTATGTATGAGGGTCCAAAGGCACGGATCATGGCAGTGGGAATACTCTCCCAGGAATTCAATTTATACAGAGGAACAAGGCATGGGTGTCCCTTGTCATCATTGCTATTCAGCATAGCAATGGAACCATTAGCTGTGTTCCTTAGGGACATGGCAGACTATTAAGGCATTGAAATTGGCAATAAGGAAGTGAAGTTGGCTCTTTTTGCAGATGACCTTCTGATGTTTGTCTCTAATCCGGAAACAGCGGTTAAAAAAAAATAATAATACACACACACGTGTTAACGGAGAAGGAACCTCTATCAGTTTTATTTGGGAACATGGAGGGGTGGAAAGAAGTTAATGGGGACTCAGGAATCCCAAGGATTGATGAAATTATTCTAGAAAGTCAATAATGGTGCAATGGGTGAAGTATGACCCTCCAAACTTGGAAACGGTTAAAACATATTTCACTCAACTAATGACCTTAGATAAAATGGAAACGGAGACCACTAAGGAACAAAAAAAAAAGAAGAGAGAATTTCTTTACAAAATGGGAACCCTTTGACTCCCTACCACAGAGGGTAAAAGACCAAATATATCAGGCTTTCGCACACACATCCTGGAGTCTCTTGCGGCAGGTCACAAGGTCATAGATGAGGTAAACAGAGGGAGAAAAGAACCAGGTTAAATGGGTATGAAGACAGAATAACAGTATATCCGAACCCAAGGTCTGTAATATGTCTGACTAAAGTTATGTTTTGTACATTGTGAGTTAATTATTTAATTTAAAGATTGTGTAGTTTTGTGTTAAGTTTGAGCATCTGATTTATACCTTTTTACATAAAAAGAAAAATAAGTATAATTTAAACATGGAAAATTGTAAAGATGTGTTGAAATCTGTCATGTTTACCAGCAATGTTAGAAAATCAAAAAGAACGAGAAAAAAACCATTGTAGGTGTAAACGGAATGAAATGCTTTTTTGTAATCTATGAATCCTAAACCGAGTGGTAGAGCGTTTATAATGTCGGGAAATCACTTCTTGTACGACTTAAGTGTGGTTGATTGTGTTGCATCTACTGCAAAATCCCACTTGTTTGCTAGACTGGGCAAAGTTCAGGGTCTGTTGTTGCAGCCGATTAGTGAGAATATTTGTTTAAAAAAAAAACAAAAAAAAACACACTCATCTGATTAGAAGTAGAACGATTGGTCTAGTTCAAGGTCTTCTTGTGGAGGATGATAACTCCGTTGTTCAGGAATTTCCTTTAAGCAGCGTGCAAGGAGTTTTGCAAGGGTTTTCTTCCCCAGCTTCTTTTAATATTTCAGCTGTAATTCCATCTCCCCTTAGGAAAGGGGCTTTACCACTTCTAGGACAACACATGGCACGCGATTGGTGGTTTCTTCTCCACCTTCCTCTATTGGATTATGCCTCGTTTTATTGGTGTGCTCGTCAAATTTCATGTAGAATTTAGCAAATCTTTTATGGTTGATCCATTGCCTTGTTTGAGTGCGATGATTTGCTTCTTCCCAACTAGTGGTGTACCGAGTACCCGGCACATTTCCAGCTACCCGGACCCGGCAACTGAGAAGTGGGTTCGTCGCCGGGTAATGTCAGGGCAGCTGGAAATAATCCAATTACTTACCTTTCCGAAGACATCTAGGACCAGCAGCAGCAGTTCTGTGACGGTGTCAGCATCAGAGGTGTCTTCAGCCGGCGGGGGAGCTGCATGTTGGCAATACCTTAGCCAGGTATATTGTTCAAGCTTTCATAGTATGGTTGAACCTAAAAAGCCAGAGAGCCACTGTAGATCTTCTGGAGCACCCAATGCCATCTTCCCGCCAGTGACAACATCTCATGAGACTTTGTCTGTTCACTGTGGAATGAAGGCCTCAAAATGTTCTTCCAGGCACTACAGTTGCAAGCATCATTTCTCCAAGTTGCTCTAACATATTTTCTGGATTTCATCTTCTCGTCTTACTTTTAGTCGTCATCTTGTTCTTTTGATATCCATTGGAATCCAGTCGAGTACTATCCCTGTCCAACGATGATCATTTCTTAATGCAATAGGTCAGGCCCACTGCCATTTTAATTTCTTCACCCTTTTGATGTCACAAACGTATCTGGTTTTGAACCCATTCAGTCTTTTTCCTGTCTTCGGGTAATACCCAATATCCATCTATCGTCCCATACAGCTTCTGAATGGTCTTCTTATTTAGGGTCCAAGTTTCAACTCCACAAATTGAGCACAGTGAGGATAATCGGGTCAAACACTTTCCTTTTGAGGCACAGTGGAAGGTCCTCTTGTATATATGTAGCTATGAATCACAGGCACTCCAATTTAAAGAAGGAATTCATTTATTGGTCTGTGGTTTCAGTAAAAATAGAATCTTTTTCAAGAATAAGTTAACCTTTTCCAGCCCATATAAAAACACACCTCTGTGTATAAGTCGATTAAAAACCACTGGGATATTTTGGCTATCGATGACCGCTCTGTGGATATACGAGAGGCCACAATTTCTGTGATGCTTTGGCCAAGACAGACCCTATAGAGAAATAAACTACGGTGCAGACGTTTTACCCACCAGTCAAGCAATACTGTTTCCGATGTCGTGGCTGTAAATTGCAACAGCCTTATTACAGACAACGCCTTTACTCGCCTTCATTTCCGCAAAAGACCATTTTTTTTTTTTTTTTTTTCCAAATTTTTTTATTAGGCAAATACTTATTTCACAATGTACATGTCATATATGTTAATACAGCCTAATACAAGTTTTCTCCATTTTTTGGTTAAAGAAACCAGAGAGAAAAAGGAAAGCTCATCGCCCTCCTGGCCCTCCTGGGGTTGTGAGGGGGGCGCGAGTATAGAAACAGAGAGTAAGAGTATGAAAAGGGGGGGAAGGGAAGGTGGGGAGGGGGGAGGGGGGGGGGGATACTTGTTGCTTATTACGTCCTCAGAGTATTTCTACTGGAGTTTCTAGACTCGTTCTTTTTACTTTTCATCTTTGGGTTAGGGACGTGGGGGTGCCATATGGGTTAGCCACGGGTCCCATGTTTTATTAAAGGAGTCCGTGGATCTTTTCAGAAAAGCCGATAGTTTCTCCATGTTCATTACCTCTTGTATCCTATTTTTTATCGTTTGTTTTGAGGGGGGAGACACTTTCTTCCAGGCGGCAGCCACTGCACATCTAGCCGCTGTTAGGATGAAGGAGATTAATTTACCTGTTGGTCGGTCCACATTTTCTAGGGGCCTGGCCAACAGGTAGGTCAGCGGGTCGACAGGGATTTTGAGGCCGGTGACCTCTTCTATTAATTTTTGAGTGGTTCCCCAGTATTTTTGAATTTCCGGACATGTCCACCAAATGTGTGCCATGTCCCCCTTTTGACCGCAACCTCTCCAGCATAGATCGGACGCCTGGGGGTAGATTTGGTTTATTCTAACTGGGGTAAGATACCAGCGGAACAGTATTTTATATATATTTTCTTTGATTGTGGTACATATGGAAGTTCCTGAGGCATTCTCCCAAATTCTTTCCCAGTCCTCTCGGTCTATAACTATGCCCAATTCTGCTGCCCAATGCAGCATATAGTCATGTGTGGGGGCTTCTATAGCCCTTTCTAATACTGCGTAAATTTGTGTTATAAGACCTTTCTGGTGGTCTGTTTCTCGACAAAGCCGCTCAAAAACTGTGAGAGGGGGAAATTTCAACGTTGGGGATAAGGTTCGAATAAAGTGCCGAATTTGTAGATACTTAAATACGTCCAACCTTGCTATTTCATATTTGGTTTGTAGATTTTGATAGCTCAGGAATTCTCCAATGCTCAAGAGGTCAGCGATCGCTCTAATATTTTTTGCTTTGAATTGATCCAATTGTCTGGGCTCACAACCAGGAGGGAATTTCGGATTTTTGTGAATTGGTATGAGTTGGGATTGGGGCGATGTGAGCTTGAATTTATATTTGCATCTCGTCCAGATCTCCCATGTGTGTCTCATTGGGCCTAATTTAAATTTACTATTCTGCATGTCTTCCCTGCTCAGGGACCAAAGGCAAGCTGGTAGTGAAGGCGTCCCGGCGTAGTATGATTCTATATCTAGCCAACAGTATTGGTTTGGGTTGGCATTCCAGACTACCGCCTGTCGCAGTTGTGCGGCTAGGTAGTATTTGGTGATGTCTGGGACACCAAGTCCTCCTCTACCCCTTGATGCCAAAAGAACTGTCCTAGCGGTTCTGGGTTTCTTACCCTGCCAAATGAAGTGGAAGATTAGTTTTTGTATGTTTTTTAATTCTGAGCCAGGGATGTGGATCGGGAGCGTCTGGAAATAGTATAATAATCTGGGGAGTATGTTCATTTTAACCGAGATCATTCTCCCGATCCATGATATTTGATATCCTCCCCATTTCGCTAGGTCTTGTTTAATTTTCCGAAACAAGGTCGGATAATTTTGTTGATATAGGGATTGGTAGTTTCTCGCTATCTTTACTCCCAGATACTTGATACTCGAGGAGCTCCAATGGTAGTTAAAGTTTAATTTGAGGAGTTTCACCTCTGGCTCTGGCAGGCTTAAATTTAGTGCTTCCGATTTATCGCTATTGATTTTATAGCCTGATATGTCTCCAAAATCTCGGAGTTCTTTTTGGAGGTTAGGTAGGGATGTTTGGGGTTGTGTCAGGGTTAAAATGACATCATCTGCGAATAGTGATATTTTGTGCTGCCTGTGTCCAATTTCTATTCCTTTGATGTCTCTATTGGTTCTTATTGCCGCTGCTAGGGGTTCTATGGTTAGTGCAAAGAGAAGAGGAGATAGGGGGCATCCCTGTCGAGTTCCATTAGTAATCTCAAATCTCTGGTTACTGCCCCCTGGTAGTTTTACTGTTGCAGATGGATTTTGATATAATCTACGGACTCCTTCTAGATATGCGTCTTTGAAGCCGAATTTGCGCATAACATGGTCCATGAATAGCCAGTCTATTCTATCGAACGCCTTCTCTGCGTCCAAGCTAAGGAGTAGTGCTTTGGTCCCTGTGAGATGGACATGTTCAATAATATCAATTATCTTTCGGGTATTGTCCGAGGCCTGTCTGCCTGCTACGAATCCCACTTGGTCTTTATCTATTAATCTTGGTAAAATGGGATTCAATCTATTTGCGAGTATTTTGCTATATAGTTTGAGATCACAGTTAAGCAGGGAGATTGGACGGTAGCTTCCACATTGCATCGGGTCCCTGCCTTCTTTGTGTATTATGGCCAGGGTGGCCAGGGACATTGACGTAGGGATTTGATTCCCTTCCATAAAATCGTTAAATGTTCTTAGAAGATGCGTGGATATTACTGGCAAGAATCTCTTATAGTAGACATTAGTGAAGCCATCTGGGCCAGGAGACTTAGTGATTTTTAATGATTTGACCGCCTCTTCCAGTTCCTCTTTTGAAATCTCAGCATTGAGGACTGTGTTTTCCTCCTCCGTTAGTGTGGGGAGCTGACACTTATCTAAGTAATGTGCTATTAATTCGGATGCTACTGATTCGGGGCGGCCCTTTTTGGATCTTAAGTTATAAAGTTCGGTGTAAAATTTTGTGAATTCGGCTGCTATTTTATTGTCACTATGTTGTATCTCACCAGACCTACTCTTGATCGCCGTGATTTGGGACCGTTTATGCACCCCTCTTAATTTAGTCGCTAGAAGTCTGTCTGCCTTGTTCCCTTTATCATAATATTGTTGGTTGGTCCATTTAAGGGCTTTCTCAACATCCTCCAGCTGGATTTGTCTAAGTTTTGCTCTAGCTGTTGTCAATGTTTTATATATTTTTTTTGAGGGGTTAGCTTTATGAGTTTGTTCTATTATTTTGATATCATCCGTGAGCTCCTTTATTAGTTTTTGGCGGGCTTTTTTCCTGTGGGATGCGATGGAGATGAATTTCCCTCTAATGGTTGCCTTATGGGCTTCCCACAGGATTGCTGGAGAGGAGACGGATCCTGAGTTAAAAAAAAAGTAGTCTCTAATGGCAGTTCTGATCTCTCTTTCTATCTCAGGATGGTTGAGTAGTGAGTCATTTAGCCTCCATGAGTAATTTATTGTCTTTTCGAAGGGTGTTGTCAAGGTTATGGTAATCGGGGCATGATCAGACCATGTGATCGGTCCTATGTCGGAGTCAGTTGTTGCCGCCACCACATTTTTTGTGGCCAGAAAGTGGTCTATTCGAGAGTAGGTCTGGTGAGGTGCTGAGTAGAAAGTATAGTCTCTCTGGCCCTGGTGTTGGGTTCTCCAGATGTCCACCAGTGAAAACTCGCTCAAGATTCCCCTAAACCTTTTCCCTGTGATCTGGGAGGGGGTTGTACGGGGAGGACCCATTGTGGTCGATCTGTCCTCGGTAGGGTTGAGGACCATGTTTAGGTCCCCTCCCACTATCATCGATGACAGATATCCCGGGTCTATGCCCTCGAGTACTCTCTTTAGGAATTCGGTCTGATTCTCGTTTGGGGCATATACATTGATAAGAGCGATCGCTGAGCCCGCTAAGGAGCCATATACCACTAGGAATCTACCCTCTGGGTCCGCAGTTGTTTTGATGTGATTGAATGGGGTGCCCTGTCTGATCAGGACAGCTACGCCCCTTTTTTTGCTAGTAAATGATGCGAAAAAACACATTGGGAACGCTTTTTTGAATAAATTTGGGGGGTCTTGTGATGTGAAGTGGGTCTCCTGTAGAAATATGATGTCCCCCCCTGATCTTTTCATATCTTGGAGTGCTAGCCTCCTTTTACGGTTATTCTGGAGGCCCTTCACATTGAGAGAGGTGAATTTAATTGTGGTTTGGCTAGCCATTTGGGTTCTTTTTTAGAGGGTGTCGTAAGGCCTCATCTTTCCCATCTGAGGGGCCCTGATTCAGTAAGTCTGAGTCTAGTTTATATCTCTGTAGGTGTGGGAGTTGTGAGTTTTTTTTGGCTAAGATAGCTATTTTAAGCTGAGGGGGGGCGGCGTGGGGGAGGGTCAACGGGGGTAGGGCGAAGATCAGCTGGGACAGGGTCAGCTGATAGAAATAGGTTGTAACGAGGCCTTGAAAAGGTCTCAACAAACTTTTGCCAGCTTTAAGAACAGCCGGCATTTGGGCTATAAGAGCCCTTCTGGGGTGGTTCCGGGTCAGTCCACCGTTGGACGTCTGAGGGGTCCAAACCCTCTATAGAAATTACTTAACCCCTTTTTTATGTAAATTCTCAATCCACAGGTGAGGGAAGATAGGGGAGGTGAGGGTGTGATTCAGGCAGTTTAAACATTTTGCATTTTTATACAACATCTGTTGCTTAGTATTACACCACAGCCTCACTTTGCACATTTTGATTTTCCACCCAAGCAGTTTCAACTTTCTTTTGTCAGTTTGCTTCGTCTGAGTGGGAAGGGGGTGGGGGGGGGGGGATGGGGTAGGGGGTGAGGGAGGGGTGGAGGGTGGAGGGGTGGTGGGGGGGGTGGGGGTTGGGGCGGTTGGTGGGGGGGGGTGGTGGGTGGTGGGGTAGTGGATGGGGGGGGTGGGGGGTGGTGGGGTGGAGGGGTGGGGGGGGGGTGGTGGGATAGGGGGGGGGTGGGTTGGGATGGGGGGGGGGGGTTGACAGAACCTTTCCAACAATATAGGCTTTTCACATTTTTGTATGTTGCATCCATTATACCACTTTTTGCTATTAGTATGCATTATATTATCTGGGAATCAGTCAAGGCACCTTTTGTTTTCTTATAAATCTTTGCGTCCCCTGGGTTCTATTCCAAAGAAAGGCATAGGTGCATAAACCACATTGCGTTTAATTCACAACTTTTATATATTACAGGGGGGGAGGGGGTGGGTGGGGGAGGGGCTAGGGGGGAGGGGGGCGGGTGGGGGGGAGGGGGGCGGGTGGGGGGCTAGGGGGGAGGGGGGGGGCAGGAGGGGTGAGGGGAGGGGCGGGAGGGGTGGGAGGGTGGATGTGGGGGTGGGGGGAGGGTTTGCGGTTCCTTTCCAACAGTGTGGGCATTTCACATTTTTATATGCTGCGTCAGTTGTATCGCTCTGTACAATAAGTATGCTATACACTATCTGGCAGTCAGCCTAGGCACATTCAATTTTCCTATGGACCTTTGCTTCCTCTAGGTTCTGTTCCAAGGAAGGTCATAGGTACATATCTCTTCTTGCATATATTTTTCAACTTTTGTATAGCACCCGTGGGGAGGAGGGAGGGGGGGGAGTGGGGGGGAGGAGGGAGGGGGGGGAGTGGGGGGGAGAGGAGGGGGGGGAGAGGGGAGGGGGGGGGAGAGGGGAGGGGGGGAAGGGAGGGGGGGGGGAAAGGAGGTGGGGGAATGGGAGGGGAGGGAGGGGGGGGAAAGGAGAGGGGGGGATGGGGGGGGGAAGAGAGGGGGGGGGAAAAGGAGAGGGGGAAAATGGGGGGGGGAGGGGGTAGTGAGGGGAAGGGGGTAGGGAAGGGAAGGGGATAGGGAGGGGAGGGGGGGGAGGTTAATGGAACATTTCAGGCAGTACAGGCATTTCACATTTTTATATGTTGTAACTCTCATACCACTCTATGTAATGGGAATCTTGTACACTGTCTGAGAGTCAGCTCAGGTCTATTAGGGGAGGCACAGGTGCACATCATACATTATGTATATTTTTCAACTTTATCTAGCGTCGAGGGGGGGGGAAGGGAGGGGGGAGGGAGGGGGGGGGGAGGGAGGGGGGAGGGAGGGAGGGGGGGGGAAGGGAGGGGGGAGGGAGGGGGGGGGAGGGAGGGGGGAGGGAGGGGGGGAGGTTGACGGAACATTTCATGCAGTACAGGCATTTCACATTTTTGTGTGTTACATCTATTGTATCACTCTGTCCCATCAGTATGCTATGTGCTGTTTAGAGATCAGCGAGGGTATTCATAGCTTTTCTATGTACTTTTACTTCCTCTGAATGTCGTTCTAGAGAGGGGGAAGTATAAGGAGAGGCATAGGGGCATTCCACACATTATATATACTTTTCGGTTGTGGGTCGTGGGTTTATGTGTATCATTCTCATGTACTGTGGACCTGGGTTTTGGGAGTGGGGGGGAGGGTGGGGGCTGGGGGGGGGGGAGTGGGAAAGGAAACCAGGGTGGGGGGGGTGAGAGGGGGGAGGGGGGATGCGGGGGGAAGGGGGGGGACGTGTGGTGGAGTGGAGGGGGGAGGGTGGGGAGGAGGGGGGGGGGGAAGGGCGGGGGGCTATGTGCTTGGGTTGGGGTTGCTACGGGTGGAGGGGGGTGCCGCGGGGTACTTTCTATGGTATAACCTTTTTTATTATGCTACTCACGGCCTCCAGGGCACAAAACCTTAACTTGTGTTTGTGTGTCCTTTGAAACAAGTCGGCTGAACTGGGTCCTCAGGGTCGCAGTTGTCCTCCGTCTCTTGCGTCAATGCGTTTCCGCTGGTTCAGGTTCCGCTGATTGCCCGCTGATGGGTCGCACCCCCCTCCCCCCCCATGGGCCAAAAAAAAAACATCCCGTGAGATCGGGACCACCGGCTGAAGAGGGGGGTGGAACGAACACCCCTGCAGCCTCGTCTGAAAGACTGGGGATCGGGGCATGGCAGAACAAGGTCTGGAACTAGACCCTCATTGCGAACCGGCAACAGGGAAACCACGATCCCGCTCCATCCGGTCGGGTTGAGTGTGGACCAGGATTTCGACTCGGCTGGCGGGATTCGCCTCGGTGCCATCGCGGGAACAGATGACACGTGTTCCAACGTGGGCAGCGGTCTTCAGTGTCGTCTTGATCGGGAGGTCAGCGGCTTCTCTTCAGGTACAGCTCCGGCCCGATGGGATATCCCTCAGTGTAGTTGTGGGTCTCCTCTCTCTCTCGGGATCGTGAAGGGGGGTGTTGTTTGGGTGCGGTGGCGGCTGTTACTTACTTGTCTTTGGAGTGCTGGGCCGCAATCCTCTCCGATGTCCGGGGCGGGTCTCCTGCGGTGTCTTCAGATGGTAGGTTGCCCGATAGCCATGCCTGAGGAGGGGTTAGGCCCAAGGCCTTTGCAAATGGGGCCATGTCCGCGGGGTATTTCAGGGACAGGAACTTTCCGTTTCTGTTCACCGAGATTTTGAACGGAAAGCCCCATCTGTACTGTATTCCCTTCTCCCGGAGCAGGTTAGTCAGTGGCTTTAGCTCCCGTCTGCGGTCTCTTGTTGCTTTTGACAAGTCGTTGAACACTTGTAGTGTCTCATTTTGAAAAGTTATTTCTCCCATGTCCCGGCATGCTGAAATAATTCTTTCTTTTGAGGTATATTTATGCATTTTTATTATAATGTCCCTTCTGCGTTTTGGGTCGTCAGACTTGGGTCCTAGCGCACGATGGGCTCTGTCCATTTCCATCTCCTTTTCCTCCATCTCCCCGCAGACCAGATTGAAGAACTCCAGAAGGTAAGGCCTAATCTGTTCTTGTGTGATTGACTCTGGAACATTTCTCACACGGATGTTTTGTCTTCGGTCACGGTTTTCTTGTTCTTCCATGCCCTCTTTGAGGAGGGAGATCTCTTCACCCAGGCGGCTGATCTCTTCTTCCGCTTCTCCCTGTCTTTGTAGGGATTCGGATAGCTTGTTCTCTAGGGTAGTGGTCTTTTCCGTTAGCCCTGAGATTTCCTTCCTTATGTCGCTCACCGCAGACCGCAATTCCGTTTGGAAGGAGGTTTTGAGGGTGGCAGCCATTCCCGCCATCAGGTCTTCCAAATATGCCCTGGTTATTGCCTGTTCTGGGCTTGTAGGGGGGCTCTCTCTCGGCTGGGTCTTTTTCCCCGGTTGGGAGGTAGCGCCATGCGGTCCGCCGCCATCTTGGGGATTCATAGCGCTTGCTTTCCCTCGCTGAGACGGTGAGAAAAATTTGGTAACAGCCTGGTTATTCGTTTTTTTTGTTTTTGACATTCCCCTTCTGTTTGTCTATCTGATAGGACTATTTTCGTCCATAAATTTGAAGTTTAAGTGGGGGTTTTGTCGCTGTATAACCCGCGGGTTTCAGGAGCTCCTCTAGCAGCCGTCCATACCGGGTGACGTCACCGGAAGTTCCGGCGCAAAAGACCATTTTTAAGACAGATTCATGTACGTCATCCGTGGTGTACAATAAAATCCACATGTGGCTTTTATTATGTTGGGAAAACCGTTCGGCCATTTAAGGAAAGGATGGCTACATCGGCCCAGTATCCGTACAGCATATAGGGATGACCAGCGCATGGCAAAGCATTTCCGGCAATGAGGACACACAGCTGACCTGCGCTGTATCCCCAGTGAACAGGTGAATAGACCTCATGGCGCACGTCACTCGCTTGTTACGGATACGCAAATGCTTCTGGTACAGAGGCTTCAGACTGCCCAACCACAAGGGTCAAATATGAATCTTTCCTGGTCGTGCTTCCTGCATCAACGATAAACTAGATTGGATGAGGCAGTGAATGACCTGCTGGAGTATCTACTACTGCAGATCTTGCTCCCGGATGTCATGTGAATCCCCCTTTTCTCATTAGGAGAACCCCAAGGGTAACAGCCTCTGTGGACTGCGTGGATATCTGTGCTTATAACGAGGGACTGTTCTTAAATTATATGGTACTATTACACTGAACCAGTGAGCACCCATAATGCCCCCATGTGGTGCCTGCTGCCCCAGAATATATGTGGCATGACCAGCCCCTGTGGTTAATTGGCAAAATCATTCAGCCGTTAGCCCACTTCTACACTGGCATACCGAGGACCGGTTTTGGCAACACCCCAGGGACTGTTCGGAAGTGACACTATTACACAGAGAAAACTTGTGAAGAGGACATGTGAATGGATCAACGTCTAGCCCAGGGGTGCTCAACTCCAGTCCTCAAGCCCCCTCCCCTTATACAGGTCAGGATATCCCAGCTTCAGCACAGGTGGCTCAATCAGTCCCTGCTTCAGCACAGGTAACTGAAGGTGGGATATCCTGAAAACCTGACCTGTTGGGAGTGGGGGAGCACGAGGACAGGAGTTTTGTGTCCCTGGGCTGGCCCAAAGTATTATCTTATCTTTCTTTAAATCTCACTATAATTATCAATGTAATCGGAGAGGTGCAGTTAGTGGGTAAAATATAAAATGGCAGAAGGACAGAGCCCAGGTACCCCCGTGTACAATACAATACAATGTATAAATGTACTCAAGTGTACATTCAGTAACCAAAAATTATACATACGTCTAATAAAGACGTTTCCCATCCCCGCCTCAGTTGGAATAATGGCTCGCTGAATACCAGGATCAGCAAACACACACCAACGTTGAAATACAGCCAAATAAAACCCAGCCAAAGTGAAGGAAAACCACTTTATCTTACAACAGAAATAATGGCGGAAGGGAGAACGCAATTCCAACGCTGAAGTCGGATGTCGGAGCGTCTCTTTACTTCGGTTAAGGACACATTTCTGATGTGCGATGTTGAAGTCACTGCGGCTATGCCTGATATTTATTGCCAAGGGTACTTATACAGTAGCTAGTATTAGCTACTGAATTTCGACGTCCGCATGTACTTGCAAATCGTATTGAGCGAGCCATTATTTCAGAGGCCGAGATAGGAAACATCTTGACTTCGATACACAACCTAATTTGAAATCCTATACTGAGGTCTTATCCACATCAAGCCATTTAACAACTGGCAACTTTGCAACAAGATTAACAGCCTCTCTGTATTTACGGACAGCGTAACTCTGATTCCAACTTTCAGATTTCCCCACTGGGATATTTAGGAAATTTAAAGATGCAAGTGACAAAGTGAAAAATTCCCTTCTCAGATTTAAAATGTTGTTACATAGTTACATAGTAGATGAGGTTGAAAAAAGACGTACGTCCATCAAGTTCAACCTATGCTAAATTTAGACAACAGATACTTTATTCTATATCTATACTTACTTATTGATCCAGAGGAAGGCAAACAAAAAAACCCATTAAGGGGAAAAATTAATTCCTTCCTGACTCCAAGAACTGGCAAATAGGATTAATCCCTGGATCAACATCCTTCCCATGTTTACTTATTTGGTATATCCCTGTATACCTTTCCCATCTAAAAAGATATCCAACCTTTTTTTGAACAAATCTATTGTATCTGCCATCACAGTCTCCATGGGTAATGAATTCCACATTTTAACTGCCCTTACTGTAAAGAACCCTTTCCTTTGTTGCTGGTGAAATTTCCTTTCCTCCAACCATAAGGGATGGCCCGAGTCCTTTGTACTGCCCGTGGGATGAATAGTTCTTTTGAAAGCTCCTTGTATTGTCCCTGAATATATTTGTATATAGTTATCATATCCCCTCTTAGACGCCTCTTTTCTAATGTAAATAAATCTAGTTTAGCTAGCCTCTCCTCATAAGTTAGAATGTCCATCCCCTTTATTAATTTGGTGGCTCTTCTCTGCACTCTCTCTAGTTCCATAATGTCTTTTCTTAGGATTGGTGCCCAAAATTGTACTCCATATTCAAGATGTGGTCTTACTAATGCTTTGTAAAGGGGCATAATTATGTTTACTTCCCTTCCATCCATTGCCCGTTTGATGCAAGATAAGATCTTGTTTGCCTTTGTAGCTACTGCATGACATTGGGCACTATTGCTAAGCCTGCTGTCTACAAGCACTCCTAAATCCTTCTCCATCAAGGATTCCCCCAATATATCTCCATTTAATTTGTAAGTCGCCTTTTTATTCTTGCATCCCAAATGCATAACCTTACATTTATCTGTATTAAACCTCATTTGCCATTTACCTGCCCACGTTTCCAGTCTCTCCAAGTCCTTCTGAAGAGAAATTACATCCTGCTCTAATTCTATTACCTTACACAATTTAGTATCATCAGCAAAGATGGAGACTTTGCTCTCGATCCCAACTTCAAGGTCATTAATAAACAAGTTAAAAAGCAGGGGTCCCAGTACCGATCCTTGAGGTACTCCACTCACGACTTTAGCCCAACCTGAAAAAGTTCCATTTATGACAACCCTCTGTTGTCTGTCCTTTAACCAGTTTTCAATCCAGGTGCATATATTATTACTGAGTTCAATTTTCTTTATTTTGTACACCAACCTCGTGTGAAACCGTATCAAAAGCCTTTGCAAAATCTAAGTAGACCACATCAACTGCATTACCCTGGTCTAAATTCATACTTACCTCCTCAAAGAAACAAATAAGGTTAGTTTGGCAAGATCTATCCTTCATAAATCCATGCTGACTATTACTAATAATTTTGTTTTCCATTAGGTATTCCTGAATATTATCCCGTATTAAACCTTCAAGTAGTTTCCCTACTATTGAAGTCAGGCTTACAGGTCTGTAATTCCCCGGGTGTGATCAAGCTCCCTTTTTAAATATAGGCACCACATCTGCTTTACGCCAATCTTGTGGTACTGAGATTATCTCTATTTACTATGGGTATCTCACTGCTTGTCAAACTTGCACTTGCCCCAATTCTACCTCCATACCACCTTGTATCCTCATCTATTCCATTTAGTTCATTATCTGTTTCATTCCCCTCCCCCCTCCACCCTAGTTTAAAATCTCCTCCAACCTTTTTAGCATTCTCCCCCCTAGCACAGAAGATCCCTCTTCATTGAGGTGCAATCCGTCCCTAGAATATAGATGGCACCTCTCAGAAAAGGAGTCCCAGTGCTCTAAAAACCCAAACCCCTCCTTCCTACACCACTTTCTTAGCCATGCATTAACCTCCCTGATCTCTGTCTCCCTGCGGTAGCGCATGGCACTGGTAGTATTTCAGAAAATACTACCTTGGAGGTCCTTGCCTTAAGCTTTTGGCCTAGATCCCTGTAATCATTTTTTAGGACCCTCCATCTTTCTCTAACTTTGTCATTGGTGCCAACATGTACCAAGACCGCCGGGTCAATCCCAGCCCCCCCCAACAATCTGTCTACCCGATCCGGAATGTGCCGAACCCAAGCACCCGGGAGACAACAAACTGTTCGGTTCATGCGGTCCCGGCAACAGATTGCCCTATCTACCTTCCTAATAATGGAGTCCCCTACCACCACAATCTTTCTTTGCATCTGAGCATCCTGAGTCCCCATTGTGCTGGAGGAACTATTCCCCTGGCTGCTAGAGGAATTAGTCTCCCCCAGCCTTGCCATTTCTGCCCCAACATTCCCAATATCTTCACTCAACACTGCAAATCTATTGGGATGTGTCAGCTCAGAAACGACCTGCCTCTACCTATTGCCCCTGCTTCACCTTCTAACTGTCACCCAGCTACCTACCTGCTCCTCACTAACAGCAACTAAGCTACCTACCTGCTCCTCACTAAAAGCGCCACCATCTGCACCACTAGTCGAAGAAAGGGCCTGCTCAGTGAGCTCTAATTCCCTTTCAAGATTGCCAATGTCCCTCAATATTGCAAGTTGCCTCTTCAGATCAGCAATCTCTGATTCTAAAGGGACTACCCGCTCACACCTCTCACAGCGGTATGCTCCTTGGAACAGCTGCTCCAAGATCACATACATGTGGCAAGATGTGCATTGAGTGGCATTTTCAATCCTGCTCATTCTAGCAACTATGAAGTTTAGAAGTACTAACAGTAAACTGTACTTCAATAAACTATACCTTGTTTAACTGCTTCCTTGTTCAAACTGCTTCTGGTTCTAACTGCACACACTTTAACCAACCAGCACTTCAATCAACCACACAGATCAGTCAGTACACAAGCTCAGGATTCGTTAGAAGCCTCTGTTTAAATAGGGACACCCACCAGGTGTGTTAGGTTATCAATTAACTAACCCCACCCACTGCAGGTGTTTAGGCCAGCCAATTAACCAACCACACCCACTCTGCCTCAGGCAGGAGAAAGGGGAAAAAAGTTACAGGCTTCAAATTACAGCACACTTTAAAAATAGATTAACCCACTGCATACTCCCCAAAAATAGCCACCCCTGCTAGTATACCCAGAACTTCCCTTTCCTTCTGGTTCTAACTGCACACACTTTAACCAACCAGCACTTCAATCAACCACACGGATCAATCAGTACACGCAAGCTGTGTTGACAACACATAATGCCACATTAACACAGACTTCCTAACAAGGGACAGTACTCCGGATCTCAGCATAAAGAGACAGTTTGAATTACTTCTGTATCTACTCAGACGTCACAGCGAGTTAAACAGAATTTGTTTCCTGACACACACACACAAAATGAACATGTAACACGAGTTCTTGAATTCCTACGTGAGTATTTACAAAAGCGGGTACTTGGAACCTGTCCTTCTGCTCTTTCAAATATTACAGAGGAAACCGGTGAGCACCCATTCCATCCCCATGTGACACCCACGGCCCTGGGCTGTATGTGCCATGACGCTGTGGTTTATGCCAGAGACCATCCGGCCACTAACTTCACCACAGCGGACAGGTTTTCCAACCATTTCAATTCTCGTTCTGGATGCAATTTTACACCGTCTGGTTGGGAACATGTGATATGTTGAGATTAGTGTTGTACCACGTCCTGAGGATTGCCGGGTACTGGGTATCAGGGGAAAATTGCAGGCCAGGTAGCTTTGGCTTACCTGCAGCTGGCGGCGGAGGGTGAGGAGGACCACGGCGACATCGTGGGAGCAGCGGCAGACGTCCTGGTGGCGGTGGCAGCAAAGAACAATTGTTGAGCCGGTAGGAGCAGCGGAACACATCCTATCACAGCTGATGCCGGTGGGAGCCGGGGAACATGTGCCCGGAGCAGGAGCATTACTATTGGACAGCCAGGGAAGGGCTGGCTGTTCCCCGGCTCCCACCGACATCAGCTGTGATAGGATGTGTTCCGCTGCTCCCACCGGCTCTACAATGATATCCTGGTGGCAGCAGAGGACATCTGCCGCTGCTCCCACGATGTCGCCGTGGTCCTCCTCACCCTCTGCAGCGGTCCTCCTTACCCTCCGCCACCAGGTAAGTGTTTCTGTAACTGTTCTGCTGCTCTGCCCCTGCCATTCTCCAAGAGGAGGACCGAGGGAGCAGAGCAGAAATTACCCGGGACCGGGTCCAGCCCCCTGGTGCTGGGTCAGGGTGGTTAAAATAGTGGCGGGTATGCTGGGTACCGGGTAATTTCCGGGTACTCTGTACATCACAAGTAGAGACCTCATTCGCTGACTGCTACCAGTGCCCTTGCTCACAGCTGCCGCTCAATGCTGGTATTCTCTGATGGTTACACAGCGTGCCCTCACCGGCCCCGCTGTGCCCTCACCGGCCCCGCTGTGCCCTCACCGGCCCCGCTGTGCCCTCACCGGCCCCGCTGTGCCCTCACCGGCTCCGCTGTGCCCTCTTCCGACTAGCTGAATTACTGTGCCATTGCCTGTAACATTTTCCATGATTTCTACCACCATCTATTGGACTTGTTCTTTTACCCCCTCCGGACTGTAACCCAGAGCATGGTTATACTACTTGCCTACGAGTTCAGACTTGTGCACATACATTGACATTTACTGTGCCATGCATAGATTGTCCTAACAAACTAGCCAGAAACCCTTGCTCAACCTATAGTCCTAAATGTCAGTGCGAGGTGCAACATGGAATAATTACACACAACCACTAGAAAACAATCCCTATATGTGGCACACGGCTTCTCCTACAGTAAAGTGAGTTATGAATACGTATTAAATAAAGTTATTTACATTGTTTGAAATATATATTTAAACACCAAAAAAAAAAAAAGAGAACTATCAACGCATGTAAAAGTTTGGCTACTTCCCATATAGTGGATCATCCCGGAGTAACCTGATCCTACGATCATTCTCTCACACGTACCTGTAACGGTAGAATATACTATGATGTATAATTGCTCAGTTTAGGCTTCAAAGTTCAAGACACACACAGTATCCAGTGTTACAAGTCAGTCAATTGTAACCCTTCCCTTAGTCAGGAAACAACTAGATATGAATTATTGTGACATTTCTCAAATGGCTAGAATCTGGCTAATGAGTGAGGAATACAGAGATCCCCGTCATATAGGGCATTGTCCATGGCAAGGAATGTAGCCAGTTTGTCTCCCTGCTGCAAGATGAGGCCCGCCCACGTGACCGCTGGTTGCAATAAGCCCAGGGGAGACGTGTAGGAGTCAAGCAGGCAGCCAATAGGAGAGCGCGCGAGGTGCAGAAGGCGCCATTATGACCGCGTTTCTGCTCCCCAGGGTGAGTGGGTTCTCCATCCCCTGACGGTTTGAGCTTCCTGCCACAAGAAACATGGCTGCTCGAGGACCCCAAATGAAAAAAAAAAAAAAACCATCACCTTATAAGTCAGGCACACCCCACCACACACACCACACACACACGTGCCAATCAATCACACACTCTCCCACTGAACTCAGTGTATCCTGATAAGCACTACGCAGTGCGCACATATACACACACATCGAACTCCCGGTATATATGTATATACTCACCGTATAATGCATGTTCAGTGTGTCTCCTTTGCGGGATTTAATGGGACAGTTTTCCACTCTCTTTTTGACCCCGATCTGCAGCTTCTTTCTGCCCTCGCTGGCCAGGGCCGGGGGCAGTAGGGAGAAGACGAGCAGACACCACAGGGGCGTGAGGGACAGAGCGTTCATGGCGACGACAGGGAAGCAGCAGACACAACTCAGGCAAACACAGCTCTCTGTTCTGGAAAGGGGGGAAATCCTATACATTAATAGGATCAGCAGCGTCTCCCTCTGATGGCATAAGAAGCAGTCACATACGGGATTCCAATAAGTTAATAGGGTTAGTTGCACCATCCTCTGGTGGAATAAGGGGGCATCTCACATGCGGGATTCCTATAATAGGGTCAGCGGCACCTCACTTTGATGGGATAAGATGGAGTCTTACGCACAAGTTTCTTATAATAGGGTCAGCAGTGGCTCCCTCTGATGGGATAAAAGGCCATATAACATGGAAATCCTAGAAGTTAAAAGACGTCCCTTTAATCGGAGAAGAGGGCATCTAACATGTGGAATCAAGTTACTAGGGTTAGTGCCACTTACCTTGATTTCTGGATCTGTTCAGAGTTTAGTAGGTAGGTTTCAAAAAATTGCCCCAAGGACAACAGCACCATATTATGTTATCAAAATCACCCCATCCAATTAAACTCCCCCTTTAAAAGAAGATCTTCTCACAGCCCTGACGTGCCCCTTTCCATGGGTGGGAAGCCCCTTTTATAGGAACACACCCCTCATAAGAGTATCTCCTCAACTCTGAAGTGTCCCTTCCTACGGTAGGAATCTGTTACAGGAACAATCCCCACTCCCCTATAGGAACATCTTCTCTCAGACCCAACATGCACCTATGGGGGGGGGAAACCCTGTTATAGGAAGACCTCCCTTATAAGGACATCTCCTCACAGCACCGTGTGTGATATAAAAGAATTGGCATGCAGAATACAGCACATCCATATACACCGCTCCATCCCTTCTGACCTCCGCATAGCACCTGAATATAGCACCATAAATATAAATACGTAATATAGAATAAAAGCAGCACCAGTAATGAGACCATTTAGTGCAGTGAGTCAGCGCACCCACAGAGTGCCTTATTGCACCCCCAAAGTGACTAAATAACAGAAGATAATCATCCCCGCCCCCCTCCCATTAAACACAGACGCACAACACACACACACAACAATTTAGTGTCCCCAACAATGTGGGGTCTCTTACCACCCCTCACCCCTCCACCTTTCAAGGCCCGCCTTTGTCGATTACCCCAGGCATGGCACTCCGAGGAGCCCATTTTGCACTGGTCATAAATGTGTCCCCCCGTCCTTCTCTGTGTTTTCTAGACTCCCGGGGGACCCATACTTCTTGCTCTCCCAGGGGCCATGCTGATGCCCCCTTACCCATCTCCTCTCTTAGCACCCACACCTCACCCCCTTTCACTTCCTGTCCAACTCTGCTCCTGCTTCCCCCTGCCCACTCCCTCAACACCCACACGTCCTGCTGTTGCCTCTGCCCCCTTCCTCCAACACCCGTTTCCCCCTTGCTGCCCCAAACCTGCGTCCCTCGCCTGCGCCCTGACCCCCGACATGAGCCAGCCCACCCCTGCCACCAGCTTGCCCACTCCTGCAGCTCTGGGGTGTCCTCCTCCCCCACCCTCCCCTTTTTTGTGGTGGGATCTTTGAACTCCCCCGAATCTTCACCCCCTTCCCCCGGACCCTCACCCACCCTAAGTGTGCTGCATACAGAGTAACCACAAGCCGGGGATGTCATCCCCTGATCCTGCTCCCTGTCCACTGCACCCCCTTCTTCCCCTAAATAGAGGTGCAGACACCAGCACCACACACCACCAGCATCCCTACACCCAGAATCTGGGCAGGGACCCCCCAATCTGCCCGGACTCCACTGTTGGGAATTTATAGTGTCTGCCTCTGGCCTACCACACCCCGAATCCTCCCTCATATCACCCCCCCAGCCCTGACACCCCAGACAGTACTTTCCCCTCCCTTCTGACCCTCTGCATCTCTGCCCCCTCAGGTCTTCCGAACAACTCGCTCTGCAAGGATCATCTGCTGACACTAGACACCCCTCTGTATCCTCCCTGACCCCCTGGGGTCTCTCTTTACTTTCCTTGCCCTTTGCCTCTTCGAAGAACCCATGCTCTCCCATCGCCCCATCAATGTCATCCTCAGACACACTGGCCCCGTTTCCCGGGCTCCTCTCTTCCTTCATGTGGCTCCTCAACTCTTCTGCAGACTCCATCCTATCCTTCTCACAATTTGTCAAACCCCCCTCCTCCTCCTTCTGATTCCTCAGTAGCTCCTGGGGGCAGCTCTCCTCTTCCCTGTGACCACTCTCATTCTCCCCATCCATGTCTTCCCCTTTCTCATTCCCCCGACCCCTCTCCTCCACCTCCCCCCGGTTGCCTCTCTCTAGGCTGCTCTCCATGTCTCCCCACTCCCCATTCCCCTGACACCTCTCCTCCCTGTAAAGATCCTGAGAACCCCTCTCCACGCCCAACTCCCCCTTGTGGCCCCCATGCATCCCTTGGGGTACCATCTGCTCCCTCTCTTGGTTGCCCTCTCCCTTGTACATCTCCTGGGTGCCCCTATTTTCCTTTATGTGGCTCCCCTCCCCTCTGTGGCCCTCCTGAGTCTTCTGGGAGCCCCTCTCCCTCTCTTGGCTCCCACCCCCCTTGCACAGCTCCTGCAAGCTCCTCTTTTCTCTTTTTTGGCTCCCATGAATCCTCCGGGAGACCCTCTCCGACCTCCCTTGGCTCCCCTCCCTCCTGCCCATCTCCCGAGGGCCCCTATCCATATTACCCTGACCACTCTCCTCCTCTCCCCCATGGCGCCTCGGCTCCTGGGGGCTTCTCTCCCGGTCTTCACTCCCCTCCCCATTGTGCCCCCTGTATAGGTCCGGGGAGCCCATCTCTGGTTCTTCGCCCCCTTCCCTGTGGCTCCGGAGCAGCTCCTGTGGGCCCCTGATCACGTCCCACGTCACCCTGGCCCCGCCCCTGTGCGTCCTCCCACCATCCCGGGGCCCCCATGGGATCCTCATCCTTCCCCAGGCCCCCCTACCCTTCCCTCGGGTTCCGGGGCCCCGCTCCTCCCCGGCTCCCACCGGCATCCGCATCCCCCCCGTTCCTCCCCTCACCTCTCCCTGTTCTGTCTGCACGCCGCCGCTCACCGATTTAACCCCTCTTCCGCTTCCGCGTACGTCACGGTCGTTCCCGACCAATCAGCGCCCGCAGGGGCCTCTGAGCTCTTCCTTAGCAGCCCGCTGATTGGCCAAATTCCAGCTTTCCCGGCCTTCTGTGGCCGTCACATGATGATGGGGCAACTCAGGACAAGTCAGCAGGGCCACGTGACGTCTGCCCGGAGACTGGAAACTCGAATGCCAATTGGCTGCCCAGCGGGAGAGACAATTGGGCAAACTACAGAGGGGGAAACGAGATGTAGATACAATTGTAACCCAGGGAGGCTGCGATAAAGTGGGGAGGGGTGAGTTACCGGGAGGGGTGAGCGGGGTATATCAGGTGGGGATAGTGGGAGATCCGAAGTGAGGGAGAGTGAGGGGGTAAGTGAGATGCAGGGGGAAAATTACCCCCGACCCCGGTGGCTGAGATGTTATGACCCGGTGTCTAGACTAGGAGACCAAGCAACACAAAGGAGAATCATAAGAGAGAGATAGTTTATCATTATTTTACACGCGCAATATATTTATATCTGTGTGTGTGTGTGTGTGTGTGTGTGTGTGTGTGTGTGTGTGTGTGTGTGTGTGTGTGTACGTACGTACACAGTATGTATGTGTAATATATATATATATATATGTGTGTGTGTATATATATATATGTGTGTATATGTGTGTGTGTGTGTGTGTGTGTGTGTGTGTGTGTATATATATATATATGTGTGTGTGTGTATATATATATATATATATATATATATATATATACACACACACACACACACACACAGTGGTTGACAAATCACCAAAAAATCTACTCGCCACACAAAAAAATCTACTCGCCACCTAGTACCAAATGTGTGCTGCTTGGGCCAATATTTACTCGCCCGGGGGTTAAATCCACTCGCCCGGGGCGAGCAAATGTATAGGTTTGTCGAACACTGTATATATATATATATATATATATATATATATATATATATATATATATATATATATATGTATACAATATGTATATATATATATATAATCTGTGAGCGTGTGTGTGTATATATATATTTTATTCACACTGATACACATACACACTCTTTCTTCACTTGCCTTCAGTTACCCTTTGACACCTCTAGCCATAAAACACATCCACACCGGGGGAAGGAACAGCACAGATAACATTCCAAGAGACACTGCTTTTAAGTAATCCTTGCTTCATTCATTGTAACACCGCCGG
Organism: Ascaphus truei; assembly: GCF_040206685.1. NCBI lineage: Eukaryota > Metazoa > Chordata > Amphibia > Anura > Ascaphidae > Ascaphus > Ascaphus truei. The sequence goes on along the minus strand of NC_134496.1, from coordinate 20,263,261 downwards.
AAGAAGAGATCAGTGTATCTCGAAAGCTCGCACAAATAAAAGCATTTCGTTAGCCACAGAACGGTATCATCTATTTATTTTTTGATTATTGAAGCTCGGCTAACACGGTACTGAGACCTCTACATGTATATATATATATATATATATATATATATATATACATGTCTTATCTGTGTGAGCGTATATATATGTGACTGTGTGTGTATGTATATATATATTTGTTATGAGCTGCATATATATATTAATATATATATAACATACATATATGCACAGACAGACAACGCTCACACATATATATATATATATATATATATATATATATATATACAGTGGTTGACAAATCACCAAAAAATCTACTCGCCACACAAAAAAATCTACTCGCCACCTAGTACCAAACGTGTGCTGCTTGGGCCAATATTTACTCGTCCGGGGGTTAAATCCACTCGCCCGGGGCGAGCAAATGTATAGGTTTGTCGAACACTGTATATATATATATATATATATATATATATATATATATATATATATGTGTGTGTTTCTGTGTGAGCGTGTATGTGTGTGTAATATATATATATATATATATATATATATATTACCTTTCTTGCGGCAGGTAAATAAAGACAGCACTCCAATAGAATAATCCCAAAAATGTATTCAGGCATATAGCATAGACGCCCAATCTGACGTTTCGGTCGCAAAACGGAACCTTTATCAAGGGGAGTGATAAAGATTCCGTTTTGGGACCGAAACGACGGATTGGGCGTCTATGCTATATGCCTGAATACATTTTTGGGATTATTCTATTGGAGTGCTGTCTTTATTTACCTGCCACAAGAAAGGTAATATTACTTACATTATTTATATGGGACCAGCACCCTCACCTTGTTTAACTATTTTGAGTGCCAGCTACCGACTTTTTAATATATATATATATATATATATATATATACACACACACACACACACACACACACACACACACACCGATACAGATATTCACACAATCTATGTACATCACACTTCCCAACAGTAATACACGTGACAGAATAGAACACACAATGGGAATAAGCACTTCAGACATAAAAGTAACATTAGGAACAAGGAGTCCCTGCCCCAAAGAGCTTACAATCTAAGTGTATGTTATACTTTTGTAATGCAATATAGCAGTGCTTCAAAGACTGTGTGTGTGTGTGTGTATATATAAAATATTTTTTTTGCTGGCTCTGCAGGTGAAGCACAGACTGATCTATGTGTCTGAGTGTTAGGGTAACTAAGGACATAAACAGAAGTCAGATGAGGACATGAGAGGAGGGAAGGTAGGATAGAGAGAGATAAGGGGGGAAGGAAGGAGGGGCAGAGAGATAAGGTGAGGGGAAGGAGAAGGGGGCAGAGAGATAATGGGATAGAAAAGGAAGGAGGATGAGGAGATAAGGTGGAAGGGGAGAGATAGAGGAAGAGAAGGGGGATAGGAGGGAGAGATGGGGAGACATATACAGCTTGTGTAATGTCGTATTAAGACAATACAGTAAGAATATTGTGTAAATCCTTTTATAACACAATGCGCAGACACAAATATACACATACATGGATACACACACTGCCACATATATACACAGACACGGATATACATGTCACGGGAGATCAGGACTAATACCAGGGATGAATATCGCCAGACAGAACACAAGAGTTTATCAAATTAATTTATTGGAAAAGTATATCCACAACTGTACAAAACACACAAACATCACACATACCCAACTGGGGGATACCATGCATTACTAGTTTATTTATTTATTTATAAAATATTTTACCAGGAAGTAATACATTGAGAGTTACCTCTCGTTTTCAAGTATGTCCTGGGCACAGAGTAAAACAAATAATACATGGTTACAAGTACAGTTACATAAATGAACAGGGTATACATTATATACAAGACATTGCGTGCACAGTTAAAGAAAATATATTGTGACAGAAACCAGGGGATGGTAATAAATTCCGTATATAGGGCTCCCAGGATACTAGACAGTTTCTATCCTGTTTGGCCTGGGAGTGCAGCCTTATAATACATACACTCCATCCCACAGTTTGGCAAGCGCTGGAACTGAGGGATGAGAGATCCAGACCAGAGTTTGTCTGCTGCCTGATTTCTGTCACCTGTCATGCTAATTAGGAATCAGGTATGAAAGACTGATTTCCTGTTTGCTCTGGTCTCCCCAGAAGAGCCAGGAGGCTGGAAGGCTGCTGAACTACAGAGGGGAGAAGCCTCTTCCCCAAACAGGTTCAATCTTTCTGTTCATTTGTGTAAGACTGCAAAAGTACCGTGTTTTGATGTTGGAAGTGGAAAAGCCACTTCCAACCCTGAGTCAGGGATATCTAAGTTAAGTTATCGCTCAGGTGAGCAGCTTTTGTTTTGATCTGTTTTCTGTTGTATGCACTGTGGCAGTCTCAGTGCCTGGGACTGAATAAACCAGGCATAGCCTGTTTAAAGGAACAGTACGTGACGCCTCATCATTTAACCTACCCTAAAAGACCGTGTTCTAAACAGTCCCGGACAAACGACGGAGCCCCGGAGTAAGCCGTTTGTCACATATGGTGGAGAATGCGGGCAGAGCACTAGGGGGTCTGCGGGTTGAAGAATTTTGAAAAAAAAAAAAAAAAAAAAGTTTTTTTCATCCTCTGCAAACAAGATGGAAGACGTGGTGGGTGCGCTGGTACGCAATGTCGCTGCCCAGAAAGACGCGAATGAAACCCAGCAACAGCTGTTAATAGCCCAGCAAGAAACTAATGCAAACCAGCAGCAGACGAATGCAGCCCAGCAACAGCTGCTAATAGCCCAGCAAGAGATTAATGCCAACCAGCAACAGGCGAATGCCAACCAGCAACAGGCGAATGCAAACCAGCAACAGACGAATGAAGCCCTGCAAAACGCGAATGCAAACCAGCAAGAGACAAACCGCTTGCTGAGAGAGGAGCAACAGCGGTTCGCTCAGGGCTTACAGCAGGAACTCGAGATCCTGAGGGGGACTATCAGTAACCTTCCACTGGCAGCGGCAGCCCCAGTACCGAAAATGACCAGGGCAAGCCACTACCTTCAGAAGATGGGACCCTCGGATGATGTGGAAGCCTATCTTCTCACGTTTGAACGCACGGCACAGAGAGAGGGATGGCCAGAAGCTGAGTGGGCTGGTCTAATCGCACCCTTCCTAAGCGGCGAACCCCAGAAGGCTTACTTTGATCTAGAGCCAGCCGAAGCTAACGTCTATGCAAAATTGAAGTTCGAGATCCTCGCCCGCCTCGGCGTAACCACGGCTGTTCGCGCCCAAAGGTTTCACGCATGGTCCTTCACGATGGATAAAGCCACCCGAAGCCAGATGTATGACCTCATCCACCTCGCCCGGAAGTGGCTACAACCCGAGATCAACTCAGCCAGCCACATCGTGGAACGGTTGGTCATGGACCAGTTCTTGAGGAAACTTCCCTCTGCCTTACGCCGTTGGGTCAGTCGGAGTGACCCCCACAATGCGGATGAGCTTGTGGCCCTCGTAGAAAGGTACAATGCAGCAGAAGAGCACCCGCAACCCACAGTCGTGGAGCAACCCCACTACCCGAGGTTCCAGGACTCTTCCAGAGACGGTAAAAGGGTACCGGGGTTAAGGGGCGCTGAAGAGCGGCGACCACCTTCACGCAGCACCAGCAACAGTGGTTCGCACACTAAGGGCAATAGCCAACATGGGGAGCCGGGAAAAGGCTCTAAGTGGGACACAGACTATGTACCTAAATGTGTAAATTGTCATGAGAGGGGCCACACAGCAAAAATCTGCCCACTAAATGATGAGCCCATGCAATGCAACAGCGTGGAACCTTATTCGCTGTTGTCCCAATGTATGGGCCCTAGCCCAGAGGACCCCTTGAATAACCATCTGTGGGCATTTGTAAAGGTTAATGGTAAGAGGGTTCGGGCACTTCTTGACTCTGGGAGCATGGTCACACTAGTGTCCGAATACCTCTTGCCCATTAAGAAGAAACAGGGAAACAGTTCACAAAGAGTGGCAATTTGTTGTATACATGGGGATAATCATGAATATTCCACTGTTGATGTTTTTTTTGAAACAGAGTTTGGTTCTTTAGATTTCAAGGTGGGTATTGTACCCAAGCTGGCACATGATGTGTTAATAGGGACCGACTTTCCCCATTTTCTAAAAATGTGGTCCCCCGCTCAGAATAGCGCCCAGAGTTCAATAGCGGACCATAACGAAGTATTAGAAGAAACAAATCCTTTCCCTTTTTCAGAAATGGAGGTTGACGAGGGCCCAAATAAGAAGGGGGAAAAGGAGGAGTGCTGTAAAATTCCCTTCCCCATCACTACTTTGGTAGGGAATACCCCAAATCAAGATGTTGAGCAGACACTTACCACCCCAGAACCGGATAAGACCCTCGCTGACCTAGAGGTCAGTCCTGGGAGTTTTAAGAAGGCCCAGTGGGAGGACCCCACATTAGCGGTAGCAAGGGGAAATATACGGGACCAGAATAGTACTCCTGGCCAACCAGATAGGTCACTTGCTTACCCCTACTTCGAGGTAGAGAACGACCTAGTATATCGGGTTGATAAAAGGAAATCAGTTACAACTAAACAATTGTTGGTACCACGGACATTCCGTAACGTAGTATTACACCTCGCACATAGTCATCCATTGGGGGGACACCTAGGGGTGGAAAAGACAAAAGAAAAGGTTCTCCGAAGCTTCTATTGGCCTGGGGTTCTGGCAGAAATTACGAATTATTGTTCCTCATGCCCAGAATGTCAGATCACCGCCCCGTTCAAGGCGTACCGCAGCCCATTGGTACCCCTTCCCATAATAGAGGTACCATTTGACCGGATTGCTATGGATCTAGTAGGACCCCTAATAAAGTCTGCTAGGGGACATCAGCATATATTGGTAATATTAGATTATGCCACCCGATATCCGGAGGCAGTTCCCCTACGTAGCACCTCAGCTAAAAACATAGCAAAAGAGTTAGTAGTTCTGTTTTCCCGGGTCGGGATTCCTAAAGAGATTCTATCTGACCAGGGAACACCATTTATGTCCCAAGTAACGAAAGAGCTATGTAAACTCCTAAAAATCAAGCATCTCAGAACCTCAGTCTATCATCCACAAACAGATGGTTTAGTGGAAAGGTTCAATAAAACCTTAAAGAGCATGTTACGGCGGGCGGTTGATAAAGATGGGAAAAACTGGGATTGTTTGTTACCATACCTGTTATTTGCCATTAGGGAAGTTCCCCAATCATCCACTGGCTTCTCCCCGTTTGAACTATTGTATGGCCGACACCCAAGGGGCTTACTGGATATAGCCAAAGAGACTTGGGAACACGAGGTTACCCCTTACAGAAGTGTAATAGAGCATGTTGCCCAGATGCAGGACCGCATTGCTGCAGTCCTACCCATAGTGAGGGAACACATGGAGAAAGCTCAAGAAGCACAGAGGAATACATATAATAAGGGTGCTAGGGTCAGAATTTTTTCTCCAGGTGATAGGGTACTAGTTCTGGTTCCCACCGTGGAGAGTAAATTCCTTGCTAAATGGCATGGGCCATATGAGGTCTTGGAAAGAGTGGGAGAAGTAAATTATAAGGTAAGACAGCCAGGTAGGAGGAAACCTGAGCAAATTTACCATATAAACCTACTCAAGCCCTGGAAAGATAGAGAAGTCTTGTTAACCCTAGTACCCCCAGGTCCGTCAGAGAATCAAGAAACTGACCCAGAGGTTAGCATAGCTGAAACCCTGTCTGTTCATCAGAAACGAGAGGTTCAGAATTTAGTGAAAAGAAACAAAGAAATCTTCTCTATACGGCCAGGTAGAACTAGCGTAATTGAACATGACCTAGTCTCTGAACCGGGGGTCCGAGTTAACCTTAAACCGTACCGAATCCCAGAGGCCAAAAGAAAGGCTATAAGTTTAGAGGTTAAAAAAATGCTAAAACTAGGTGTAATTGAGGAATCCCAAAGTGGGTGGAACAGCCCTATAGTCTTAGTCCCAAAGCCAGATGGTACAACAAGGTTTTGTAATGACTACCGGAAACTAAACGCGGTGTCAAAATTTGATACTTATCCTATGCCCAGGGTAGATGAACTTGTAGAGAGACTGGGCAAAGCCCGATATCTCACAACCCTAGACCTAACAAAAGGGTACTGGCAGGTTCCCCTCACAGAAAGGGCAAAAGAAAAGACAGCCTTCTCAACCCCAGACGGCCTCTTTCAGTATAAGGTGTTGCCTTTTGGCTTACATGGAGCTCCCGCCACATTCCAAAGAATGATGGATAAAATTTTAAAACCACATGCTCGGTATGCTGCCGCCTACCTGGATGATGTGGTAATCCATAGTGAAGATTGGCAATCCCACCTTCCAAAGGTCCAAGCTGTGCTTGACGCAGTCCGGTCTGCTGGACTAACTGCTAACCCCGCTAAATGCACTATTGGTCTGGAGGAGGCCAAGTATCTGGGATATTCTATTGGCAGAGGTTTACTCAAACCCCAAACACTCAAAGTGGAGGCGATACAAAATTGGCCAAGACCAGTTACAAAAAAACAAGTAAGGACCTTTTTGGGGTTAATTGGGTACTATAGAAGGTTTATTCCCAATTTTGCAACTAAGGCAACCCCACTAACTGACCTCACAAAAGCAAGAGGACCGCTAATGGTAAAGTGGTCCCCCGAAACCGAACAGGCCTTTAGAAGCCTGAAAGAAGCTCTCTGTGCCCAACCAGTGTTGGTCACACCTGACTTCTCCAAAGAGTTCGTAGTCCAAACCGACGCATCTGAGGTAGGGCTGGGGGCGGTACTCTCCCAGGAGTCTCAAGGTGAGGAGCACCCCATCCTTTATTTAAGTAGGAAACTAAATCCCCAGGAGAAAAATTACTCCATAGTAGAGAAAGAGTGTCTCGCAATAAAGTGGGCTGTAGAGACGCTCAAATACTACCTGTTGGGGAGAAAAGTCCGGTTGGTCACAGATCATGCACCCCTTACCTGGATGTGTCAAAACAGGGAAAAGAATGCTAGAGTGACCAGGTGGTTCCTAAGCCTACAACCCTTTAAATTTTCTGTGGAACACAGGTCAGGGCACAAACATGGCAATGCTGACGGGTTGTCAAGGATGCACTCCCTAATATCCATGGTCGCTCATCCCTCGAGGTCTGAGCTGGGGGGGAGGATATGTGACAGAAACCAGGGGATGGTAATAAATTCCGTATATAGGGCTCCCAGGATACTAGACAGTTTCTATCCTGTTTGGCCTGGGAGTGCAGCCTTATAATACATACACTCCATCCCACAGTTTGGCAAGCGCTGGAACTGAGGGATGAGAGATCCAGACCAGAGTTTGTCTGCTGCCTGATTTCTGTCACCTGTCATGCTAATTAGGAATCAGGTATGAAAGACTGATTTCCTGTTTGCTCTGGTCTCCCCACAAGAGCCAAGAGGCTGGAAGGCTGCTGAACTACAGAGGGGAGAAGCCTCTTCCCCAAACAGGTTCAATCTTTCTGTTCATTTGTGTAAGACTGCAAAAGTACCGTGTTTTGATGTTGGAAGTGGAAAAGCCACTTCCAACCCTGAGTCAGGGATATCTAAGTTAAGTTATCGCTCAGGTGAGCAGCTTTTGTTTTGATCTGTTTTCTGTTGTATGCACTGTGGCAGTCTCAGTGCCTGGGACTGAATAAACCAGGCATAGCCTGTTTAAAGGAACAGTACGTGACGCCTCATCATTTAACCTACCCTAAAAGACCGTGTTCTAAACAGTCCCGGACAAACGACGGAGCCCCGGAGTAAGCTGTTTGTCACAATATATTATGAGCGTATGAAACAGTTACAGACAAGGTTAAAATGTGAGACAGCCTTAGATTTGAAAGAACTTAAGCTGGTGGTGGATGTGAGAGTCTCTGGTAGGTTGTTCCAGTTTTGGGGTGCACGGTAGGAGAAGGAGGAACGTCCGGATACTTTGTTGAGCCTTGGGACCATGAACAGTCTTTTGGAGTCTGATCTCAGGTGATAAGTGCTGCAAGTGGTAGGGGTGAGGAGCTTGTTCAGGTAGCTGGGTAGCTTGCCCATGAAGAATTTAAAGGCAAGACAGGAAAGGTGAACTTTGCGCCTAGACTGTAGTGTTGACGACCAATCTAGTTCTTTGAGCATTTCGCAGTGATGTGTGTTGTAGTTGCATTGGAGAACAAAACGACAAATTGAATTGTAGAGGGTGTCAAGTTTGCTAAGGTGGGTTTGAGGTGCCGAGCCATATACTATGTCTGCATAGTCAATAATTGGCATTACCATCTGCTGTGCGATACGCTTTCTGACCAGGAGACTTAGGGAGGATTTGTTCCTGTAAAGTACCCCTAGTTTGGCATAGGTTTTGGTTGTCAGGGTATCAATGTGCATCCCGAATGTTAAGTGGGAGTCGAACCATAAGCCCAGGTATTTAAAACTAGTGACAGGTGTTAGGGTGGTGTTAGCGTTGGTTCTAATCAGGAGCTCAGTCACTGGAAGCTTTACAAATTTAGTCTTGGTCCCAAATACCATTGTTACAGTTTTGTCAGTGTTTAAAAACAGTTTGTTTTGGGAAATCCAGTTTTTGAGTCTCAAAAAGTCAGACTGAAGTATGTGTTGAAGGTCAGAGAGGCTATGGCTGTGTGCATATAGGATTGTGTCATCTGCATACATGTGTATTGAGGCTTCCTTACAAGCTGTGGGAAGATCATTAATGAACACTGAGAAGAGTAGGGGCTCCAGAACAGAGTCTTGCGGGACACCACAGGTGATATCCAGGGGGTTGGAGTTAGAGCCTGAGATGGACACATGTTGGGATCTTCCTGATAGGTAGGACTGAAACCAGTTTAAAGCATGCTTCCTTATTCCAGAGCTCTGGAGTTTGTTAAGCAGGATAGCATGATCAACTGTGTCAAAAGCCTTTGCAAAATCTAGGAATACTGCACCAGTGAGTTGTCCCCGTTCCATTCCACACTGGATTCCATTGCAAACTTTTAGCAGGGTAGTTACGGTGGAGTGTTTGGGACGAAAGCCAGATTGGAATTGGCTAGGGAAATTTGTCTTGGTATAGAAATCGCTTAATTGGGAGTGGACACATTTTTCCATGACTTTGGATAGAATTGGGAGAAGTGAGATTGGCCTGTAGTTTGAGACAGTGTTTTTGTCCCCACTTTTGAAGACTGGGACAACTCTGGCAGTTTTCCAGGTCTTAGGGATATGGCCTGCAGACAGGATTGAGTTGACTATGGACGCAATTGGTTTGGCAATGGCTGGGGCACCAAGTCGTAGGAACCTAGATTGTAGTAAGTCGGGTCCACATTGGCTGCTTAGTTTTAGTTTGAGGAGCACTTGTATAATCTCCTCTTCAGATACTGGGCCAAATTGAAAATTGTGGGCAGTGTTGAGAGGGGGTGGGACTATAGGGGTACTCCCAGGATGAGATTCAGGTTTGTGGTTTGGGCTGCGTTTCGCTAATAAGTTAGTGGCACACCCCACAAAGTAATCATTGAATGCATTTGCGATGTCACTGGGGTTTGTCAGAGTAATATCCCCCTTAGTGATATTACTTGGTTGTTGATGGTTAGGAGGCTGGAATATATTGTTGATAACCTTCCAGAAGTTAGCTGGGTTTGATGTATTCTGGTGGAGATTGTCAGAGTAATATTGGGCTTTTGCATGCCTTGTTTGCCTTGTGCACATGTTCCGCATGCATCTGTAGTGATTGAGATCCTTGGTTGCGCTAGTTACTTTGTAGCTTTTCCACAAGGCATCCCTGAACTGGTAGAGTGCTATAAGGTCAGGTGTAACCCATGGAAGGTGGGCCCCCCGTACCCTTATTTTGCGTAGTGGAGCATTGGTATCACAGAGTTTTAAGAACTCAGATTGGAAATAGTCGAGCGCAGAATCAGGGTCGGGAATTAAATCGATTCTGTGCCATGGGCAGTTGGTAAGGTCATCCAGAAACTGTTGTGGGTTAAAGTTTTTAAATGTTCTAGTGAGGAGAACTTTAGGGCTTGAATGGGGCGGTTTAATTTTCCTTAAACAGTACACTATTGCATGGTCACTGAAAATATCAGGAAGGATGCCAGAGGATTGGATTCTGCTGGGGTTTGAGGAGAGAATCCAGTCTAGCAAGGAATGGTTATGCGATTTCAGGTTTATCCGTGTGGGTTTGGAAATGAGTTGCGATAGGTTAAGTGACTTAAGTTGTATCTGGATTTTGTGGTTTTTAGGGTCAAGCCAATTGAAGTTGAAATCCCCAAGAACTAGCAGCTCGAGGGGGCGTGGCCAGGGGTCTGAGCGTGCTAGTCGCAGCTTGCTCTGCTCCTAAGGAAACCGACACCTATACCCGATCAAACCCGAAGATCGGGAGGCAAAACACCCCAAAACACACTTGCCACGGTGTGGCACAAGTTACAACACCTTTGGGCTCTCCCCAGCGTAATTGGAACTGGCCCCGCGGCTGCCAAATCGATCGCAGGTTCCCCCTCTGCCTCCAAGCTGATCCCAAGATGGCCGCCGGGACCGGGAGGCTGCATTAGAAACAGCCGATTCCGGACTCACGGAAGGAGGTGAGGGGTGTCCCTGCGCTTCACCGAGCTAGGCGGAGGTGCGCCGTTGCAGTCGGGGGTCGCCGCTCGCCCCCCCCTCACATAACCCTCTCTAATAAACTTATCCCCACACGCCCGTGCCCTGCCGGAGTAGCAAGATGGCGCCGGCTAAAGTGTGAGGCGCCGACAGCTGCCGATCGGAGGCGCGGCGGAACCGGAGTGGGTGCCTTCCCTTGTGGCTCCAGGGCCCTGTGAGCTCCGTGGGAGGAAGGGGGGGGACGATCCACCCAGAGAGGGGAAGACTTACCACTCAGCGCGGCCCTGTTTGAGTGGTGGCCGGCGGCCATCTTGGTTCACCCATCTGGCACATCACTGCTGGGAGTAGCCGGCGGCCATCTTGGTTCACCCATCTGGCACATCAGTGCTGGGAGTAGCCGGCGGCCATCTTGGTCCACCCAACCAACACAGACACTGTTAAGAGATGGTTGGCGGCCACCTTGCTCCTCCCAAACAGCACAAACTGCATTTAAGTAAATAAAAGATAAAGTGACACTGAAAATAAAGAGCTGGAAGAAAGTGTTAATGAAAATTCACCCACTCTCCCTCCCCTACAAACCATTTTCACTGGGAGTCCCAACATCCTCCATTAACTTTCCACTGGGCCCAGTACAGTCTCTAAAATCGGCCCAGATGAGAAGGGGGAGAGCAAAATCACATGGAACAAAGGCTCAATTAAAAGCAACCATGGAACCGCTTCCAATGCTTGTGTGATCAGGTCTCCATAGGAATGAGGGGGCTTATTCCAATTTAACTTTTCTCTTTTTTTTTTTTTTTTGTGCTACATCACCTAAATATATTCAGCTCTATTCAAAGTCAAAAAACTTACCAAGAAAAAACAACAAACATGCCATCCACTAAACAAAAAAAACCGGTGGCCAGACGTGAGGCATCCCTTTTCTTCAAAAAACAAAATACCAAAGATCAAGAAGCGTCTACCGCAGGCGGAGACGCAGATTCAGATCTAGACTCTGGAGAAGAGACGGACGCTCCACTTACCCGCAAAGAAATGATGGGGTTTGTACAAGAACTAAAAAGCTCTTTCCACTCTGAGATGCAGAGCTTCCGCCGCAGCATCAGAGAGGAGATTGCGTCCATAGGTGACCGCATTGTGGACTTGGAGGAGAAAGTGGATAACACCGCCCTTGCACAGGAGACCCAAATGCGAGACATCGAGGAATTAAAAACTCAAGTCAAAACTATCTTCGAAAAACTGGAAGATACGGAGAACCGGTCAAGACGCAATAACCTGCGGATCAGAGGTATCCCGGAAGAAGTGGACAATGCCCAATTGGATGCTTATCTCACTCGGCTTTTCATGTCCCTGTTACCCGAAACATCGGATGAAAAACTTCAGATGGACAGAGCCCATAGGCTTCCTAGGCCGAAAGGCCTAGACCCAGCAAAGCCACGAGATGTGATCACTCGCCTACACTATTTCCGTATTAAAGAAGAAATACTGAGAGCCGCTAGAACCACCCCAAAGATAGAGCAGGATAATGTTCCACTCCTCATCTTCCCGGACTTGGCTCAAACCACGCTGAATAAACGGAGAATGTTCACGCAGATCACCAACTCACTGCGGAACAATAAAATCCGCTATCGCTGGGGTTTCCCGTGCAAAATTTTGTTCACTCATCAAGAGACGATGTACATCCTACTCTCACCTGAAGAAGGTGAGGAAAAACTACGATCATTGGGCTTACTCGAACCAGAGGATCCGGAGGCCTCTCAAAAGCCTCGTCATTCACCTAAGGCACAACGCCAGGCATGGGTGAAAACACCAACCTCTGGGCGAGCAAAGACCCAACCCACTTGAAGAACTAGAGCTGGATACTTATTTAACACCCATTTAAGATGGCAGACAAGCCACAACGTGGTCTGGACTTAAGGTACTCACCGAGACGTGGCCCACTCCAGTAACCCACCTAAAATCTAACCAACACTTGAGGTACCTGGAACACATCGACCAACTCGGTCAAGCCACAATGACCACGACAAGTCCCAAAATCTAGGTTATTTCCTTGTTCATAGTGAAACTATTCTCCCAAGTTATCCACAAGTTCGAATCATTCAAAGTTGGACAATCAGTTTGAACTAACCCGAACACTTAAAAGGACTGACATACAATGTTTGTTTGGAACTGTTTTCTAGACAAAATTGTATTTGTAATATAAGTTTATATGTTGTCTATAATAGAATTGGTCTCCAAAAGTTCAGCTACCAATTCTCTATTACAGGTTGAAATATTAAAGGTTACGTTTTAGGTAATTTTTCCATGTTATTTATCCCTCTCCCCCTGTAAAATACGAATGCAGAGTCTGCCAAACTATAGTTGCCAGTCAACCCTACTCAATGCCTTTAAAATTGAGAAAAGACATGTTGCTGTAAACAGTTATAGCGTTTAATGCCCCCCATTCTTGCTTTTACTTCCCTGATGTGTAAGATCACACACACAACCCACCCCGTACTCTATGGGGTGATTTTGTTTTCCCTTTTCGAAAGTTTAGCTCCTAAACAACGGAGCACTGCGACATCAAGCCGCTGGGCCACTGCCCGCCCCCCTCACGTTCATTTAACCTGTGAGTGCGAGAGACTTGCACCACAGGTCCTACCATGGCTGGTCCCCCCAAACAATGTTTGGAAGCCGGGGTCCTCGGTTTACCCCTCCCCTCCCTCTCTATCCCTCCCCTCCTCCAAGTTTTGCAAGCATTTGCCACTACCATGTAATAATATGTATATCTCTCGTTGTATATGTTCCCATACCAGATTGTTTCCAAAGACGGATGTACCGACTCTTCAGCTGTATGTAAGTTATCACTCTGTTCATTTGTATTATAGAACCTTGAACCACTACCATGCCGATTAATATAATATCCCAAAACACCAAGGGCTTAAACACCCCCCGAAAGAGACGTATTGCTCTCTCGGAAGCCAAAAGACTGGCAGGAGATATAATCTTGCTACAAGAAACTCATTTGAAAAAAGAGGATCAGTCGCTGCTGTTCAGCAATGACTACCCCCTAATCTACCACTCATCAGCTCCCACGAAAAAAAATGGCGTAGCAACACTTTTCCATAAAAATTTAAACTTCAAAGTAGACAAAATTAAAAATGATCACGCTGGGAGAATTCTAATTATTACAGGGTCACTGGACTCCACTGATATAACAATAGTCAACACCTATGCCCCCAATGAAAATCAAGAGTCCTTTTTCCAGGAACTAACAAATTTAATTCTCTCTGTCCAGAAAGGTCTTTTAATTTTAGCAGGAGATCTAAACGCAATTATGGACCCAAATCTAGATAAATCTCCCAGTCCCCCCCCGCCACAAAAAATAGCCCCCCCCACTCGGGGACTTGTATCTATGACCAAGGATCTATTGTTGGTAGACTCCTGGAGATTAGTCAATAGCAATGTAAAGGATTTCTCCTTTTTCTCTCACCCCCATAATAGCTATTCTCGAATTGACTATATCCTAATAGACCAACAAATTAGCAATAATATTTCCTCAGCAGTAATTGCCCCCTCTGCTTGGTCAGACCACTCTACGCTTATAACCAAATTGGCTGGCCTCACGTCCAAAAATAAAACAAGGTCGTGGTCCCTGAATGAATCCCTACTACTGAACCCACAAAATCTCCAACTAATAGAAAAAGAACTGGCCCAATACTTTGAATTAAACAATACCCCAGAGGTTTCCTCTTTTACCCTTTGGGAGGCCCACAAATCAGTGATAAGAGGCAAACTGATTGCCCTGGCTTCTCAGAAAAAAAAAGAAAAAACAAAACAAATTGAAACACTAACACAAAAATTATCAGAACTAGAATCTACCCACAAGTCAAATCCATCTCGGAAAAATTATAGGCAGATAATCTCAGTGAGGGGCGAACTAAACCTTTTGTTAGTGTCAAACGCAGAAAGAGCTATAAGATGGAGCCAACAGAAGTACTATGAAAAAAGTAATAAAGCAGATAGAATGTTGGCACGCAAATTAAAGCAAAAACAAGCTAAGGCTAAAATTCACAACATCTACACTAAAAATGGCTCAGTATCTCACAACCCCAAAATCATAAGCGATGCATTTAGGGACTACTACGCATCCCTTTACAATCTACCAGGCCCAGTGGGAGACTCGGCTAAAGAGAAAAGAGCAATAAAAATTCGAAATTATCTAGCAAAATGCCGACTCCCTACTCTAGACCCAAACGACATCACAAACCTTGAAAAAACTATAGAGCCCCTGGAAATTATGGAAGCAATAAAATCCCTGAAAATTGGGAAGGCCCCTGGTCCGGATGGATTCTCTAATCTTTATTACAAGAAATATTCCACAACTCTCCTCCCATTTCTTACCAAAGTCTTCAATGAGATGACACTAGGCGCTCCCCCTCCTAGAGACATGCTTCAAGCTACCATAGTGGTAATCCCCAAAGAGGGGAAAGATCCCCTACTGTGCTCTAGCTACAGACCTATTTCGCTATTAAATACAGATTTAAAACTATACGCAAAGATTCTGGCCAATAGATTAAATAGTATCCTCCCTAAATTGATTCATCCGGACCAGGTGGGGTTTGTCCTGGGCAGACAAGCCCTTGATAACACAAGGAGGACAGTGAATCTAATACACGTAGCAAATCTCACGAAGTGCCCATCTCTATTACTTTCTTTAGACGCTGAAAAAGCGTTCGATCGATTAGATTGGCAGTTTATGTCAGCTACGCTTTCGCAGATGGGATTCACAGCCAAAATTTTAAATAGTATAAACACACTATACTCCACACCAACGGCCACTGTAAGGACGAACAGCTCTCTGTCTGACCCCTTTCCAATATTAAATGGAACCAGGCAGGGTTGTCCGCTCTCACCTTTATTGTTTGCCTTAGCCATAGAACCATTAGCATGCCAGATAAGGATGAACCCCAATATTGCGGGTATTTCTGTTGGCCAGGAAGAATTCAAAATAGCTCTTTTTGCGGACGATATTCTATTGACACTTTCAAAACCCCTCACATCCCTCCCTAACCTTTTCCATGTATTATCAGAATTCGGCTCACTTTCAGGTTATAAAATTAATCATTCCAAATCCATGGCCCTTAGTTTAAACCTCCCTAAAGAATTAGTAAAATTACTCCAACTAAATTTTGACTTTAAATGGAATGCGAACCATATTAAATATCTAGGGGTGCAACTAACAAAACATTATTCGACCCTATACAACGCAAATTTTAAACCCTTTTTTGAGCAGATAGTCAAGGACTTAGCCAATTGGAACCCATATATAATATCCTGGTTTGGGAGAATAACCACTATTAAAATGAACATTTTACCTCGACTCCTCTACCTCTTCCAAACCCTCCCGGTTAAAATCTGTCAGAAAGATCTAAACAATATTCAGAAGAAAATTTTGAAATTTGTCTGGCAAAACAGGCGACCTAGAGTCCGCAAAGATATTCTTTATAAGTCCAAATTAGAAGGAGGCTTAGCTCTTCCGAACTTACAAAACTACTATAGAGCAGCTCAATTAGGGCAACTTGTTAGCTGGCATTCAAACACAACCGAAAGGAGGTGGGTCGAGATAGAGGATTTGATCTGTTCCCCATGCAAAATAAAAAATCTTCTCTGGCTCAACAAAAAGTCTAGACCACCCGAGAGTCTCAAGAACCCGGTGATATCCTTTGCCTGTAATCTTTGGGACTCCCTCAAATCCAAGTTTCAACTAACTGGTTCCCCTTCCCTCATGCAACCCCTATTCTCGGACCCCTCCCTTCCTTTTTACACAGAAAACCCACTCTCCCATACCTGGGTTCAAAAAGGACTCACGAGAGTCAAGGATATTCTCACTCAAGGGAAAGTCCCCCCATTCGCTTCTTTACAAACGAATTATGACATCCCCACGGCCGACTTTTTCAGATTTCTCCAGGTTAGGCATTATATCCAATCAGTCTACAAATCAGGTCAACCCCAGGCTTTGACTTTATTTGAAGACTGGTGTCTACACCAGCCCCATATGAAGGGCATTACCTCCAGAGTATATCAAAGTTTATCCTCTATCAAGAGCAACCAAACCCCCGATAACTATATGGTATCCTGGGAAAAAGATCTTAATGTCTGTATAGATCTCGATATTTGGAAAGACATCTGGGAAGCTGCCTCCAAAAATTCATCGTGCGTTGTAATAAAAGAGAATATTTACAAGTTAATATACAGATGGTACATGACTCCTGCCAGACTGCACTCTTTTCTCCCAGGGGTCTCCCCACTATGCTGGCGTGGTTGTGGCGAAGTTGGGGATATTCTGCATATATTCTGGTCATGTCCCAAAATCCAACAAACTTGGACAGAAGTGTTCACCTTAATACACAAGATCCTAGATATCACTGTCCCACATGACCCAGTATATATATTGTTAGGCAAGCCAATAGCCAATATTCCCCGAAAAAAAGCTAGAGTACTAACCCAAATGTTAAATGCTACACGGTGTACAATTGCCAAAAATTGGAAACAACCTGCCCCCCCATCCTTAAACCAAATAAACAATAAAATTTGGCATATAGTTTATATGGAAAAACTCTCAGCCTATCTGAATGGCTCGACCTCACAATTCTCTGAGATTTGGGCTCCTTGGCTTCGCCATGCAGGTATATCCCCATACATAGATTAGAATACTTGGAACAGAGTGATATATGTGACAGTTAAATTGTTGTGTACAATGCTATATTTTTACAAATGCTATCCCTTCCCCCCCTCCCCTATCCCCCCTTTTATATGTTATATGTTTTGTTAATTTTTCTTTTGTATGAAAAAAAATGTTTAATAAAAATTTAAGTAAAAAAAAAAAAAAGAACTAGCAGCTCACTCTTCTCATTCAGAGAGGAAATGGAGCCAAGAAATTGGGTGATATCAGTCAGGGATTGTAGAGGGGCTTTAGGGGGGCGGTAGATGCCAGCAAGCAAGATGGGCTTAGAAAAGGGGAGGCAGATTTTGCCAACTAGAATTTCAAAAGACGGTGGGCTTGGGGGGCAATTTAACAGTGTAAATTGTAATGTGTCTGCAATATAAAATAACACCCCACCTCCTCTCTTTGACCTATCTCTCCTAGAAATGGAGTATCCCTGAATGGCGATATTTGCATCAGGGGTTTTAGGGGATAGCCATGTTTCTGTAAGAACGATGGCTTTGGGTTTATGCATAAGGCACCATGCCCTTAGTTCGTCCAGTTTGGGCACCAGGCTCCGGATGTTTATATGGGCGACAGATAGCCCTTTTTGGAATTTAAAGGTGGAATTCTCAGGGGCATGGGACAGAGCTGAAATGGGAGGACCTGGGTTAGGTTCAATATCACCTGCTAAAGAGAGTAATAGTATGAGTAGAAATTTGGGTAGTTGTTTGCAAGTTGTAAATTTGTGGTGTTTGCCATTAGAGTGAGCAGTGGTTGGTGTGCTGGTTTTTAGAGTTCTCCACCAACATTCAGTAGATAGTGCAAGGCTTTTGAGTAGTCCAGGGTGTATGGTGATGTTGGGTGCGGGCCAGGATGGAGGAGTTTGTAGTGGGTAGAGGGAGTAACATCTCCATGAGGCCAGGAGAAAGAAAAAAGTTGCAGGGACTTCTTCGCAGAGATTTCCCCCGTTCTCTCTTCTTGCCCAGTGCCTATAGGACTGGTTTTCGGGCCTGAGACCAGCACTGGAGTGGATACTGGAGTTTCTCCCTGTTGCTGCCACACCTCTGCAGGCTCTGTCTGCTAGGGGTCTCCCTCCCCACCTTTTTATACACTGAAAACATAATATTGCAAAATTCAGGGCCAGGTGCTGCCTACATGCCCAGGCACTGATTGGTGGGTAGGAAGGTGCTGCCTACATGCCCAGGCCCTGATTGGTGGGTAGAACTGCAACATGACATTTGCAATATAACAAGGATACAGGGAAAAGTCACAGAACAAGTTGCAACAATTCTTCTGCAAACATATTAACCCCTGATTCCTGAGGTTCTGGAACCAAGCAAAGACATACATATATACATAACATATAATACAACACCAATGTATTACTGACAGGTAGGGGTAATGGCAGGCTTAACCTTTATTAACAGCAGCCAGATTTACCCGTACCGTCACACCTCCCCCCTTAAGCGGAGAGCTCTGGGGTAGCGACCCCAACGGGTTCATCCCCAAGCATGACGCCTGAAGGTCAGAGCTAAGCCGGCCCGGGATCATCCTGCCGGGAAAGTCCATCGGCATTGCCGTGCTCACTCCCTTTTTTCTGCTGTACGGTAAAGTCATATTCTTGGAGGGTTAGACTCCACCGCAGCAGCTTGGCATTATCCCGACACCCGCTACAACCAGCTTTGGGGATTGTGGTCAGTAATGACCGTAAACGGACGGCCATACACATATGATTGAAGCTTCCTGAGGGCCCATACTATAGCCAGGCACTCTTTCTCTACCGTAGCATAAGCAGCCTCCCGATCTAATAACTTGCGGCTCAGGTACACGATTGGGTGTTAAACTCAATAGGTACAGTACCCATCTGACTCAACACTGCACCAATGCCAAAGTTAGAGGCATCAGTTTGAATCAGGAACCGCTTATCATAGTCGGGAACTGCTAGGATTGGAGCGCTTGCCAGGGTAGCCTTGAGAGCTGAGAAGGCACTCACACTCCGGTGACCAGGTTACCGTGCGAGGGAGCCTCTTTTTAGTCAGGTCAGTCAAGGGTTTGGCCACAGCACTCTGATTGGGTACAAATTTGCAGTAATACCCAGCGGTCCCCAAAAGGCTAGAACCTGCTTCTTAGTTCTGGGAACCGGCCACAATGGATTCCACCTTGGCGCCTCAGATTTGAGATGCCCCCCGCCTACCCTGTGCCCGAGATATACGACCTCTGCCATCCGTATCGGGCACTTAGCCGGCTTTAATGTTAGTCTGGCCTCCTGGATGCGGGATAAGACTGCCGCTACATGAGTAAGATGGTCAGCCAAGGAATTACTAAAGACCGCCAGGTCGTCTAAGTACGCCCTAGCATATCCCTGCATTCCGTCTAGCAGGCAGTTGACCAGACGCTGGATGGTAGCCGGTGCATTCTTCATCCCAAATGGCATGACGGAAAATTCATATAAGCCACTTGGGGTGATGAAGGCCAACTTCTCCTGGGTCAATTGGATCTGCCAGTACACCCGGCTCAGATCCATGGTAGTCAGATACCTTGCCCCGGCGATCTCGTCTAACAGCTCATCTATCAGTGGCATGGGATAGGCATCCGCCACTGTCTGGGCATTTAACTGCCGGTAGTCTAAGCAGAACCGGGTGGTTCCATCCTTTTTGGGAACAAGGACCACTGGCGAGGCCCAGAGACTCTGTGATCTGGAGATCACTCCGATCTCCAACATCTCCTCCATGCTCCGCTTTACCTCCACAGACACTCGACCAGCGGACTTATGAAGGGGCCTCTGATCATCAGTGTTGACCGGATGATAAGTGAAGTGAGTTCGTCCTGGCTTGCCCGTGAATAGAATCCCATACCTTCCTAACAACTCTCACGCCTGCTTCCGTTGGGAAGCCGCGAGCTGGGACCCTATCCCACGTCTTCTACAGAGCCTCCCTGCTTAGCCTCCCTTAGGAGATCGGACAGAGCTCTGCTTGCCGCATCTCCCGATTGTGGGCTACACACCGCCATGACCACCGGTCCACTTGCATGATATTCTTTTAACTTGTTGATGTGGTTGCTCCGATGTCTACTTAACGCCTGATCCAGAGCTACCACGTAATTTGACTCATTCACCCGCCGAATTACCAGATACGGGCCAGACCAGGCAGCTAGGAGTTTGTTCTGGTGAGTTGGCTTCAAAACAAGCACTGCTGCCCCAGGATGAACTCTCTACTATGGGCATCTCTATCATACCAGTGCTTCTGCCTGGTCTGAGCTCCCTTGAGGTTAGCCTGCGCTAAGCCCATCAGATCTACCAACCGATCTCTGAGCTCCATCACATACTGGAGCACTGTAGCATCCATTGTGGGGGTCACCCTCTCCCATCCCTCCTGGAACAGGTCGAGTGGTCAACGGACCCGACACCCATATGGAAGCTCGAAGGGTGAGAAACCGGTAGACTGTGGCACCTCCCTGTATGCGAACAGTAGGTGCTGCAGGTGTGCTTCCCAGTCCCCACCTTCAGCCTCCACAAATGCCCGCAGCATCTGCTTCAGGGTGCCATTGAACCGCTCACACAGTCCGTTGGCTTGAGGGTGATAGGGGACCGTGTGAAGAGAGGTCACCCCGCACGCAGCTCACTGATGAACTGTGTCCCCTGGTCAGTCAAGATCTCACTAGGAAAACCTACCATAGTAAAAATATTTATCAGCGCCTCGGCCACCTTCCTGGTGTCAATGGAGGAAAGAGCCACCGCCTCCACGTACCTGGTCGCAAAGTCCACGACCGTTAAAATATATATTTTCCCTGACCTACTGGGAGTCACAGGTCTCGATGATGTCTACTGCTACCCGCTGAAATGGTTTCCTATCATCGGTAGCGGCTTCAGGGGGGCCTTCGCCCGATCGCCTTGCCTCCCTACTCGCTGGCAGGCATCACAGGTGTGGCAGAACGCCGATGCCTCCCGTGATACACCCGGCCAGCAGAAACTCTGGGTCAGCTTGGTTCTCGAACGGGTAACCCCCTAATGCCCGGCCAGCGGGATCGCATGCGCTAAGAGTAACAACTGTAAGCGGTACTTAGGCACCATTAATTGACATTTGGCTGTCCATGGTCTCCCCGGAGCTGCCGAGGCTTTTTCCCGGTATGAGTCCACGGCGCCACAGGATCCGCTCGGATCCGGACTCGGGGGACGGTTCAGCAGCACGCTGCTTCATACCATCCAAGCTTGGGTCCATCCGTACGGCATCCTGCTCTGGCCCACTGGCCCTAGTCACACAGTCAGGGATATCAGTCTCAGTCAAGGCAGGCTCCGCTCAACCTTCTCCGGAACGTCTACGACTGGGCCTGTGAAGTGATGGGTTCAGGATTGGGAACCTGCAGGCTGCTAAAGAAGTACAAGTGCTGCAGGAACGTCTGATTACCCAGTGTGTCCCCGCAAAGCAGCATGAGGTTCTGAAGGCTACCCTGACCATCACCAAAGCATCGGTATGGGCTTAGCTTAGAGGCCAGGTGACTCGGTACAAGAGGGAGTACAAGAAGGTCCAGAAACTGAGGCAAGCAGCTGCTGCCCGAGCGAAGAAATCCACAGAGCTCCAAAATATAATGAAGAATGCATTGATGCACACTCAGAGCAAGAGTCAGAAAGGGGGGGGGGGGGGGGGAAGGAGCTCCAAAGGACGCGCAATGTTGTCAGTCTCCTACTTGGAGCTGCTTTTATGTAGTGCTTTGTAGTCTCCTGGCTCTATCTATGTAGACCTACTACTGGCTATATATTTTATCAATACTCTGTGTGTCAGCTTTCCTGCTCTCTATATGATACAGCATTGAGGAGTGTGCTGCATAATGATTCACTGATTTAAAGGCTGTGAACATTTGTTTCACTATGCTGTGAATCACCCTCCCCTCAATACCACAATATCAGTTGCACTATTACATTTATTGGATGGTAATATACTATTATCCTTAAGTGCTCTGTGGTTTATAGGTTAAAGCAGGACTGCCGAACTTCCAGTATATGATCACACATTGAGTAGGCCATATATATATATATATATATATATATATATATATATATATATATATATATATATATATATATATATATATATATATATATATATATATATATATATATATATATATATATATATATATATATATATATATATATATATATATATATATATATATATACTAACTTGGTCTCATAGGTGTCCCAGAGGGGTTCATACCCTGACTATTAGCGTCCTTTGTCTTGCAGTCTCAACTATATTCAGTTGTTTGAGACTATTCCAACGTATATTCATTAACAAGGATGCGTGGTATTGTCAATTTAATTTATTTTTAATTCACCATACACGGCGTTTTGGTAATATATGTTTTATGTAAATCTATTAAAAGTTAAATTTTAAGTAATGTAGGAGTGCAGCATAGTGAATTCTTTTAGGAGACACACCCAATTTGTGTTCTCCTTCCCCCCCCCCCCCTTTCTGATTCACTTTCAGTTCACAGTTTTGCACCCGCATATTTGATTACCATTATTATTCATTTATACCCTTTCAATTTGTGTGGCTCTGTGATCACTCCCTAACTCCCGCGTTTTCTCTAACACTCAGAGCAAACTCCAGAAACGGGATTTTCTCGCTGATGGGCTAAACTTCTTAAAAGGGGAGAAATTCAGAAGTACTACAAAAGCTCTTATCCAAGCAAGGTTGGAAAGAGAAATGTATGTGCGCAAACGCTCTGCAGCGCTCACCACACAGGCTGCCTACAGAGGAATGAAAACGCGTCGGCTAAATAGCCAGAATAAAGCAGCCTGCCTTCTCCAATCCATATGGAGAATGCAATGTCAAAGAAAGAAAGAATGATGAATATTTGAAGCAGTGTGTAATCTTACTCCAGTCAAATGTTAGGAAGTGTCTGCAGCAAAGAAACTACAACAAAAATGAAGGAAGCTGCTGGTGTGATTCAATCCAGATATAGGTTCTACATCACAACCACGCAAGCTGTGCGTTGCTATAAGCGCACCCGCAATGCCATCTCAGTACTACAATCGGCTTTCCACCAACCATACCAGGGAAGCGGAGCAGTCACCCACCCAGTCAGTCACCCATCCAGTCAGTCACCCACCCAGTCAGTCACCCACCCAGTCAGTCACCCACGCAGTCAGTCACCCATCCAGTCAGTCACCCACCCAGTCAGTCACCCACCCAGTCAGTCACCCATCCAGTCAGTCACCCACCCAGTCAGTCACCCACCCAGTCAGTCACCCACCCAGTCAGTCACCCACCCAGTCACTGCGAGGCAGGCGGCGCGTGCAGCAGAGTCCCCCGGTCTGCAGAGAGCTGCACGGGGAAAGACACGGGGGCGGGGGCACGGCCGTGACGTCACCCGGCAGGTTCGCCTGCATTGGCTGAACTGCCGGGGGGGCGTGACCATGCGCTCCATCGCGACTCCTACTCAATTGTCTTGAGAGCAGGAGAAACTGTCGGCGCGGCGGCCCCCCCTCGCAGCTGGCCCCGCCCCATTGTGGGGCGGCTTTTGTCAAAAAAGGCGTCCGCCACAGCGGGCGCTGCAGTAACCAGCGGGGATCTGGCCTTAGAATGGGCTAAAGTAAAGGTTTAGTTAATCTCCAAAGTGGAGTTAGCCTTTATTTATTTATTTTTTTGTATGTTTTTCCTTGTTAAAAGGAACAGGCGCAATAAAGCCAAGATATAATTTCACCCTAATCAGTCTCCATTAAATGTATCCCTGTCTCTGTATCGCACATCTCTTCCGCGCAGGGTCAGAGACAGATATACGCAGGGTCAGACACAGATCCGCGCAGGGTCAGACACAGGTACGCGCAGGGTCAAACACAGGTACGCGCAGGGTCAGACACAGGTATGCGCATGGTCAGACACAGATACGGGCAGGGTCAGACACAGGTACGCGCAGGGTCAGACACAGGTACGCGCAGGGTCAGACACAGGTACGCGCAGGGTCAGACACAGGTACGCACAGGGTCAGACACAGGTACGTGCAGGGTCAGAGACAGGTACATGCAGGGTCAGACAGGTACGCGCAGGGTCAGACACAGGTACGCGCAGGGTCACACACAGATACGGGCAGGGTCAGATATACGCAGGGTCAGACACAGGTACGGGCAGTATCAGATATACGCAGGGTCAGACACAGGTACGCACAGGGTCAGACAGATACGGGCAGGGTCAGACACAGGTACGGGCAGTATCAGATATACGCAGGGTCAGACACAGATACGGGCAGGGTCAGACAGATACGGGCAGGGTCAGACACAGATACGGGCAGGGACAGACACAGATACGGGCAGTATCAGATATACGCAGGGTCAGACAGATACGCGCAGGGTCAGACAGATACGCGCAGGGTCAGACACAGATACGGGCAGTATCAGATATACGCAGGGTCAGACAGATACGCGCAGGGTCAGACACAGATACGGGCAGTATCAGATATACGCAGGGTCAGACAGATACGGGCAGGGTCAGACACAGATACGGGCAGTATCAGATATACGCAGGGTCAGACAGATACGCGCAGGGTCAGACAGATACGCGCAGGGTCAGACAGATATGCGCAGGGTCAGACACAGATACGGGCAGGGTCAGACACAGATACGCGCAGGGTCAGACACAGGTACGGGCAGTATCAGATATACGCAGGGTCATATACAAAAATAAAGGGATGTGAGGAATGGGGAGGGAAGGAAGTGGGGAATGGACTGGGTGCTCCCAAATAAACCAATAATGTTGTTAGGAATACAACTTATATTCACAAATATAACACCAATAGTGAATAAGTGAAAGTGTAAAAAGAGCAGCTCAACTTCCTCTGATGGGACAGTTCCAAATCCCAGGATGGTAGATTTATGTTGCTTGGAGATGAGGAGGAGCGCAGGAAAGTGGTAATATATGTAAGAAAAAAATAACATATATAGTGCAGATTGTAATCCACTGTACAAATGGATAGAATCTATAAAATAGAACTCACAAAAATCGCAGAAAATATCACATGTCAGAGATCCTTCTCTCTCTCTGACTGGAGCCCTTAAGACAGTAATTGCCGGGATGTCCCTCAGTGCACAGGTATGCACTGACGAAGCATCTGGCGAAACGCGTAGAGTTTGCAGTGAGGGAACCTGTTCTGAAAGACTGGCAGAATCCAGGCAGAGGTCTCGTCCAGTGGGAACTTCCGCCCTTAGCCGTGACGCGATAGCGGAAGTGACGCGACGGCTGTGACGTATGCGGAAGTCACAGTAAGAGATCCCAAGACGCTGTGAAGCTGCCTGCATCTGCACCAAAAAGCGAGCAACGGTTCTCTCCCCCACCCGATTTTACATGACAAATGTGAGTGTGATATACTCTTGTTAATTGTGTGAAATACAATGTTGGAATAGTATGCACTATTGTGGCTTCTTTTCTTCATTCTTGCATACCCGTGCACTGAGGGACATCCCGGCAATTACTGTCTAAAGGGCTCCAGTCAGAGAGAGAAGGATCTCTGACATGTGATATTTTCTGCGATTTTTGTGAGTTCTATTTTATAGATTCTATCCATTTGTACAGTGTATTACAATCTGCACTATATGTTATTTTTTTCTTACATATATTACCACACTTTCCTGCGCTCCTCCTCATCTCCAAGCGACATACGCAGGGTCAGACAGATACGCGCAGGGTCAGACAGATACGGGCAGTATCAGATATACGCAGGGTCAGACACAGATACAGGCAGGGTCAGACACAGATACGGGCAGGGTCAGACACAGATACGGGCAGGGTCAGACACAGACACGCGCAGGGTCACACACACGCGCAGGGTCAGACACAGACACGAGCAGGGTCACACACAGATACGCGCAGGGTCGGACACAGATACGCGCAGGGTCAGGCACAGGTACGGGAAGTATCAGATATACGCAGAGTCAGACACAGATACGCGCAGGGTCAGACACAGGTACGCGCAGGGTCAGACAGATACGCGCAGGGTCAGACACGCGCAGGGTCAGACAGACACGCGCAGGGTCAGACACAGACACGCGCAGGGTCAGACACAGACACGCGCAGGGTCAGACACAGACACGCGCAGGGTCAGACACAGACACGCGCAGGGTCAGACACAGACACGCGCAGGGTCAGACACACGCAGGGTCAGACACAGATACGCGCAGGGTCAGACACAGATACGCGCAGGGTCAGACACAGATACGCGCAGGGTCAGGCACAGGTACGGGCAGTATCAGATATATGCAGGGTCAGACACAGACACGCGCAGGGTCAGACACAGACACGCGCAGGGTCAGACACAGATACGCGCAGGGTCAGACACAGACACGCGCAGGGTCAGACACAGATATGCGCAGGGTCAGACACAGATATGCGCAGGGTCAGACACAGATACGCGCAGGGTCAGGTACAAAGGGCAGGGATTTTCTTTCCTATTGTCTGACTTTGCTGCGCTTATTGTATTATTATAATTCACTGTAATGTCTTTGTGAAGCGCCGAGTACAGTGTGGGGGCTATATAAAGATATAAAATTACAGATACACACACATATACACAATGTCAGATACACACACAGCGTCAAAGCAATTTTGTGAAAAAAACACTTTATTACAAAAATATTTGAATACAGAGTTTGGGGAAAAAATGTGCTTTGTGCGTGTTAAGAGATTTCAGGTGTGTGTCACCCTGTCAGGTGTGTGACACACTGCATCACTATCTCTGTATGTAAGGTGCGTGACACACTGCATCACTATCTCTGTATGTAAGGTGCGTGACACACTGCATCACTAGCTCTGTATGTAAGGTGCGTGACACACTGCATCACTATCTCTGTATGTAAGGTGCGTGACACACTGCATCACTATCTCTGTATGTAAGGTGCGTGACACACTGCATCACTATCTCTGTATGTAAGGTGCGTGACACACTGCATCGCTATCTCTGTATGTAAAGTGTGTGACACACTGCATCGCTATCTCTGTATGTAAGGTGTGTGACACACTGCATCACTATCTCTGTATGTAAGGTGTGTGACACACTGCATCACTATCTCTGGGTGTTAGGATTATTTCCCCCGCACCATTAGGTAAAGTATCACACAACCCTTTGCCGAAGGACACAATTCCTTCCACAACTCGGATTTCTCCAGACACAGCATCTCCTGGGGAGAGAGAGAGTGTGTTAAACAACTACACAATTGCACACAACATTTGTATTCTGCTTCTCTCCGTCTTGAGATTAAAGTGGCAATACAGTGTGCGTTGTTTTAATACATGCAGCAGTTCCATGCCTTTAAGGCAATATAATTATCTAAGCTGCCAACCGATCCGTTCTCCCTTGAGCGATCGGCGAAGATCCTGCTTCCCTGGGCACACAATATGGCCGCCTATATCAAAAGAGGAAGTGCTGTGGCTTTGCAAATGGTTGCTATAGCAACACAAGGAAGTTTAACACATCAAAACGTCATAAAAATGCATAAAGATTGGGGGTTGGAAATAAATAAATGCAGCAAGTATCAAACACGGATTTATTTGGAAAAAAAGGAAGCATATGAATTTTAATGTATTGCTACTTTAATGGAAATTCAACAATTACAAAGTACTTTCTCGGGATAACAGCTGTATAACCAACTGGCGCTAACCATTTATATTCAAAATACCAGCTATGGCAGGCAACGTATCTCTGATCTACGAAGTCTACGGGATCCAAAAGGCCTATAATAATATAACGACACCGAGTGTGAATCAGGAAGAGCCGGGTTCAATTCCCGGTGTCAGCTCCTTGTGCAAGTCACTTTATCTCCCTGTGCCTCAGGCACCAAAATCACAAGAGTATAAGCTCTGGGACCAAAAACAGATTGTAAGCTCTGCGGGGCAGGGACTGTGTCTGCAAAATGTCTCTGTAAAGCGTTACGTAAAACTAGCCGCGCTATACAAGAACAAACAATTATTATTATTAATTATTATTTATCTAAAGGGCAATGTATTTGATCAGTGTGGCCCACCAGGGAATAGGAACAATGGGAGTTTTGTATATCCTACAGCTGCATCACTTTTAAAGAAGGTAACAGAAGGGACAAAATGCTACCAATATCTAAACCAGGGGGGCGGCCAACAACACGTCAGATTTTCCTGATATCCCTGCATCAGCACAGGTGGCTCTATCAGTGGCTCAGTCAACTGAGTCACTGATAGAGCCACGTGTGCTGAAGCAGGGATATCCCTAATACCTGTTGGTGACCCTTGAGGACTGGAGTTGGCGTGTGATGAAGCAGGGATATCCCCAATACCTGACTGGCTAGTGGCTCTTGAGGACTGGAGTTGGCCTGTGCTGAAGCAGGGATATCCCCAATACCTGACTGGCTAGTGGCCCTTGAGGACTGGAGTTGGCCTGTGCTGAAGCAGGGATATCCCCAATACCTGACTGGCTAGTGGCCCTTGAGGACTGGAGTTGGCCTCCCTTGATCTATACGATCATAAGGGTCTTGCAAATATATTCGCCGTGGTACAGGTAACCTGGCGATTATGGGGCGTGAGTAATGGGAGTATTTTATACTCTACGATACAATTGGAAATGAAAGCAGTTCTTTCTCCCAGATCATCCCGTCACAAGTGTGTCTCTGGGCAAGAGAAAGCGACATATGGGTGGCAGGACACCCCCCTACAGGCCTGTTAAGGCACGAATCAGAATTGCAGGGCAGGAGAATTAGTGTTTGAGCCACAGATCTAACCCGGGGAGCATTATTACAAGACGTTTGCTGGTAATGTATACGTTCTATTTCTCTCTGACCCTATATATTGTGAGTAATGGTGTAACCCATGTTTTCCTGTGCCAAGCACTGTGAGCCTTTTATTAGATACACGGCTAAGCGTGTACATGTCGCGCTCATATGCTCACACACACGGGTAAGCATCTACATGACGCGTGCTCATATTCACACACGTCCACACGGATAAGCATATACATGACACACGCACAAATCCACACAGGTAAGCGTGTACATGACACACGCACACGTCCACATGGGTAAGCTCGTATATGACACGCTCATATTAGCACACGTCCACACGGATAAGCATGTACATGACACACACACATTCACACAGATAAGCATGTACATGACACACACACACATTCACACAGATAAGCATGTACATGACACACACACACATTCACACAGATAAGCATGTACATGACACACACACACATTCACACAGATAAGCATGTACATGACACACACACACATTCACACAGATAAGCATGTACATGACACACACACACATTCACACAGATAAGCATGTACATGACACACACACACATTCACACAGATAAGCATGTACATGACACACACACACATTCACACAGATAAGCATGTACATGACACACACACACATTCACACAGATAAGCATGTACATGACACACACACACATTCACACAGATAAGCATGTACATGACACACACACACATTCACACAGATAAGCATGTACATGACACACACACACATTCACACAGATAAGCATGTACATGACACACACACACATTCACACAGATAAGCATGTACATGACACACACACACATTCACACAGATAAGCATGTACATGACACACACACACATTCACACGGATAAGCATGTACATGACACACACACACATTCACACAGATAAGCATGTACATGACACACACACACATTCACACTTGGGATGTCTCACCTCTTTGTCTATAAATATAATGTCAGTGGATTCGTGGGCCTCTGGGCCCCCCTGCAGGTATCTCTCCCGCACCTCCTCGGAGTTCAGACTGCACCTGGAACACACACAGCCCCCCCCAACCTCGGTTAACCGGGAGATTTAAAGATGGCTAACATAGCATCACGCGGCCAAGCGCTCCCGTTACCTGACGTAAAATTCTGCACTGGGGCGTCCGGCACTGGTGAGATTGCGGGCGATGCCCAGGAGGAGGGGGTCGCTGAGGGCCGACAAGGGCAGGTTAACCTGAAAGTACACAGGTACTGTAATACACGGGACATATTCCTGTGGGTGGCACAGTAACAGTGATACCCATTACAGCTGTATATTCCCTAGGAGTATCATGCAGTGAGGGGGACACCCTGTGGTCACTGTGTGTATTAGTTTTATATCTCTGGGTATCCTGCAGTGACACAGTGCGGTCATTGTGTGCATTATAAATGTATATTCGCTATCACAGTGGTGCGCAGCACTCTTGGGGGCCAGTGTCAAATTTCTGGGGTTTGCCAAAGGACTCCCGCTGTATTAATCTTCTGACCGAAACCACAGAAACGAACCTGCACTACAGCAGCAGCAGCCTGGCTCCCTCCCTCCGGGTCTCCCTCTCCCCTCCCTCCGGGTCTCCCTCTCCCTCCGGCTTTGGGTCTCTGGCTCCCTCCCTCCAGGTCTCCCTCTCCCCTCCCTCCGGGTCTCCCTCCCCCCTCCCTCGGGGTCTCCCACCCCCCTCCCTCCCGGTCTCCCTCTCCCCTCCCTCCGGGTCTCCCTCTCCCTCTGGCTTTGGGTCTCTGGCTCCCTTCCCCTCCGTGTCTCTGGCTTCGTTCAGTCAGCCTGAATGACGTCATATACATAGTCGGGCATCTACGACGTCAACCAGGCTGACTGAACAGAGCTACAGACACGGGGGGGGGGGGGGGGGGGGGGGGGGGGCGGGAGACCCAGGCTGCTGTAATGCAAGTTAGTTCCTGTAGTTTGTCAGAATATTAACACTGTGGGGGTCCCATTCAGAAGCAGGGACCCTGTGGGGGGCAGGGGGGAAGAGGGAGTCTTGTGTAGTGGACATTTCAATTTTAGGGATCACGGCTAAAGAACGGATTCGCACCACTGCCCTATCACACAGTGACGGTAACACCCTGGATGTGTGGCACTGTCCCCTGCAGTCACCTCGTCCCGTATCTCTGCGAGGATGGATGAGAACAGCTCTCTGATGACCAGCTCCGGCTGCAGGACTTCCAAGGACAGTTCCTCCTCTGGGACATTTGGGGCAACAACCTGGATAAAGTGACAGGGTCACAAGAGTTTCACCTCGGTCCTTCCAACGTCCCTCTCCCACTTTCTCTCCATCCCTCTGCTTCTCCCACCCAATCCTTCCCTCCCCCCCTCCCATCCCATCTCACCTTGGGTTCGGGGTGTCCGCCTGGCACATCCAGTTGCCCCGGTGCCTCCCCCACCTTCTCGCTCCTCTTCAGGAAGACGAAGTGCCCGTCCGAGGTCTGCAGAGCGGCCCCCACCCCCAGCGGCTGAGCCAGGTAGGCCTCAGTATCCCCGTGCTCCCTCCCCCCCCTTTCCTGCAGGTCCCCTACCTCCCCCGACCAATTAGTGCACAGGAAGTCCTTGTAGGAGGTAAGAGCAAGGTGGAGAGTGAGCCCTCTTTTCTTTTTCTTCCTCCCCCCCTCTCTCTTCCCCTTGTACGCTCCCTCATCCCACTCTCTCATCTTCCCTCCCTCACTCACTTTCCCACCTTCTCCCCCCCATGCTTCCCCCTCACCATCTCCCTCTACCCCCTCGTTCTGTCCCTTTTCCCTTCTCTCTCTCCCTCTGTTTTTTCCTCTATCCCCCATCTCTCCCTCTCTCCCTCCTCCGCTTTTTTCCCACCCTTCATCTCCCTCTGAATCCTCCTCTTCCTCTACGCCTTTTCTCTCCCCCCCTTCCAGCTGGATGGAGTGGAGTCTGAATTTGGCTCCGTTGAAGACCCATGGCTGCAGCCGTTTGCGCTCTTCCCAGGACTGCTGGATCCGCTCCTCCATTGGGGGGGGCAACAGGCGCCGCTGGTAGAGGGGGGACAGCTGTGCGCGCACACTGGCCTGGGGGAGGCCTTGCGGGGAGGGACTGAGGAACATGATGGAGATCTCGGGGTCCATGACTGCTGTGGGGAGATAAAGTAGGGGAGGGTATAAGATCCTCCTGTCTCTTGATGGCTTTCCTCTCCTCTGTCCCTCTTTACCCTACTGCAGTTATAAGTCCACCCCATGCACACCTCTCAGTCACGTCAGCTCTATCACCCGCCAGGAATGTCACCCAAGGTGTATGCATCTATAGGTATTTCCAGTCCCTGCCCCTCCCAGGACTCACTGTCACCCTGCAGGGTGTGTATAAATATATATTCCAGCCTGGGGAAGTGTCACAGGAAGGTAGGTCCCTGCGTCACACACACGCCCTCCTGACACGGTGAACCTAGGCGTGAGAGGGGTCACAGCAGTAGATTGATAGCTCTGCATGCAGGACCCCTAGGTGGGCAAAGTGAAATCCATACATAGAAATAACTGTGATCCGGGGCACACACTAGTTGCTGATAGTAGCACCCTTCGACCTGGACTATCAGAAACTACTGTGGGCCCTGGATCAGTGTGTGTATGTATACGTATACATATAGATGCTCCTATCAAAATACTATTCAAGTATGTATTATAAATCAAAGCGGCAGGGACACCATCATTGCAAATCCTCCAAGTTTCGGCTCTCAAATGTCAAGGAATAAAGAATCACATATTTGCCATTATGGAGTTCATATAACCAGGCTGAAGGAGCAGCTCAGTGAGTAAAGAGTGTGGGTGTGTGAGGGTGTGAATATGTAGAGAAGAGAGCATTGACATTCTGGGCCCACCTAAACAACAGTCATCTACAGTCTTAGGCTTTGGTCCAGCTTGCTACTGCAGCGCCCGCTGTGGCGGACACTGCAGGGACGAGAGCCCTCCCCTCAATGGCGCCGGGGCCGCACAACTGTGGCGAGAGTTTTTCCTGAGAGCAGGACTCGCGACGGAGCGCTAGGCCACGCCCCATGGCGGTTCAGCCAATGAGGGCGAACCTGCCGGGTGACATCAAGGCCACGCCCCCGCCACGCCCCCCCCAGTCTCTCTTCCTGCAGCTCACTGCAGACCGGGGAATCGGCTGCACGAGCCGCCAGCCTCGCGGGCGCGCGTGCAGCAGAGGCGCTGGGACCTTAGCCTTACTGCTGCAGAGCAATGAGAAGCCAGGACCTCCTCATTAAACCCTGTGCCATCAAACAACTTGTCCTCTCACTCCAAGAACAAAACCCCACACAGATAAACAACCTGCCGGAAAAACAAATCATCTCAACCGCCAGCGAAATGAAGGAGCAGTATGTGACTATGTGGGAAAATGATATCCAGCGCTCAAAGAAGCTGGAGACCTACCACAGCCTACAGAGAGACTACACTCCGGCACCCTACCTACTGAAGGTAAAAGACCCAAAACAGAGACAGACCTTGGGCCAGTACAGAATGAGCGCCCACAGCCTGGAAATAGAAACAGGCAGACACAGACAGAACTGGAAGCCCCGGGAGATGATACTGTGCCAGCGATGTGAGCTAGGAGAGGTAGAAGATGAAACCCACTTCCTGCTGCGTTGCACACAATACTCTGAAGTGAGGAGCGCCCACCTGGAGAAACTCACAGCTCTTATCCAGAACTTTAATAATATAGAAGAGAACCAAAAAATAGCGATCCTCCTGGGAGGAGATGAAACCACCGCAGGACTGGCTGCACACTATATCAGCACCTGCCAGAGGCTGAGAGACGCACACTAACCCCCACATCCCTGTGTGTAACTGTTACCCATGTACCATGCAATCATTATACCCTACCCCCAATAATTAATGTACTGTGTTATCATTGTAGCCCATCCCCTATTATTCACCCTTTGGCAATACTGAAATGCTCTTTCGTCGTGGCAATAAAGCTTATTTGATTTGCTTTGAATATGAGTAGGAGTGTGTGTGTGTGTGTGTGTGTATATGAGTAGAGGTGGGTGTGGGTGTGTATGAGTAGAGGGGAGTGTGAGTGTGTGAGTAGAGGTGGGTGTGAGTATGAGTAGAGGTTGGTGTGAGTATGAGCAGAGGTGTGTGGGTGTGAGTATGAGTAGAGGTGTGTGTGCGAATAGTGGTGGGTGTGAGTAGAGATGGATGTGGGTGAGGATGAGGTAGGTGTGTGTGGGTGTGTATGAGTAGAGGTGTGTGTGTATGAGTAGAGGTGTGTGTGTATGAGTAGAGGTGTGTGTGTATGAGTAGAGGTGTGTGTGTATGAGTAGAGGTGGGTGTGTATGAGTAGAGGTGTGTGTGTATGAGTAGAGGTGTGTGTGTATGAGTAGAGGTGGGTGTGGGTGAGTAGAAGTGAGAGTGGGTGAGTAGAAGTGTATGTTTGTGTATGAGTAAGGTGTGTATGAGTAGGTGTGGGTGAGTATGAGTAGGCATGTGAGTATGAGTCGAGGTGTGTGTATGGGTATGAGTAGAGGTGTGTGGGTGAGTAGAGGTGAGGGTGTGTGTGTATGAGTAGAGGCGAGTGGGGGTAGCGGTGTGAGTAGGGGTGTGTGTATGAGTAGAGGTGAGTGTGGGTGTGGGAGTATGAGTAGAGGTGAGTGTGGGTGTGTATGAGTAGAAGTGTGTGTGTGAGTGTATGAGTAGGGGTGTGTATGAGTAGAGGTGGATGCGAGTGCGAGTATGAGTATTGCTGCTCTACTCACATAACAGAAGCTCTATACAGAATTAAACGGGTAATTACATGTGTATATCCATATAGTGTGTGTGTGTGTGTGTGTGTGTGTGTGTGTGTGTGTGTGTGTGTGTGTGTGTGTGTGTGTGTGTGTGTGTGTGTGTGTGTGTGTGTGTGTGTGTGTGTGTGTGTGTGTGTGTGTGTGTGTGTGTGTGTGTGTGTATATATGTGTATATATATATATATATATATATATATATATTTATCCATCTATCTATACCATATTATTTAATACGGAAGCAAACAAACCTCTTACCCCTGTATATAAATCACACTGACCACCTCCCCATGCCCGGAAATGTGGCGGCCCCGCCCCCTCTGCAGCTATTGGCTACACAATACCGGCCAGTCCGAGTCCTCACAGCCAATCACACGTTGTCTGGCAGCGGCTGCGCATGCGCGTAGCCTCAAAGGTGACAGCGGAGGACGGTGAGCTCTATACCCCCCACCCCTCCGCGCTTGTTAGTTTGTTCCAGGCTCTTATAAGAGGCACCGGGGTGGGATGCACGAAGCGTGCTCAGTGGGGGGAGAGGAGGGGGCAACAGTGATAAAGACGGACCGTGCAGCGAGAGAGGAGGCGGGTGTTGTTATTCAACCACGGGCGCCACGCCTCCTGGTGACGTCCCCTCACAGTCGGCCAATGAGAACCTGAACGTAGAAGCCTGTGTCCAATCAGGCGTGTGAGGGGATTGTGAGTGACGGGTCAGGCGGCCCATGAAAGCGCAGGGACGGCTTATATGGGGCGTGACTCAAAGTTTGTGATCCAATCAGGACATAGGTTATGAATGGGGCGGTTCTTAGTTACTAATTAGAGCGACCAGTCAGAGCATACGCTGCTGTGGGTTGGTTCTAGGTGCGAGTTATTAGGGCAGCAGAGCCCTGAGGTGATTGTGAAGATGTCAGGGGGGCAATCAGATTAAAGTGTGTGCTGAGGTGGTCCCAGAATCAGAATGCAGTGTTGGAAGGAGGTTCCAGGTGTGAATTAACCATCCAATCAAAATACAGAGATGTGAGGTGGTTCTAGGTCAGAAGGGCCTGGACCAATCAGGGAGCAGAGTAGTTCTAGGTGTGAAATAAGAGGCGAATCACAGTGCAGGGTGTTTTAAGGTGATTGATATGGGGCGCACTCAGCCAATTACAGCTCAGAGGGTTGCAGTACCAGCCAATCACAGAGCAGGTGGGGCCTCGGTCTCAGCCAATCAATCACATCCCTGCGTGCTGATTGGTCAGCTGGGACCACCCAATCTCATGTCCTTCTCCCCCCGCAGGCTTGACATGTCCCCATAATGCTGTCTGGGAGAGTTTGCAGGGGCGGGGTGCGGCTCTACATGACAGGGGCTCAACGCACAGTGGGGACCAGCGCACGGTGAGGACGCCATTTTTATGTCACCCATGGTTTGCAGAGCAAAGTCTGTGTATGTGTGTGTTTATAGGTATATATGTAATACTGTAGTACCTGGATTGGAGTCCGACAGAAAGGAGACAGTACACAAGCATGAGATATCGAAAAGAGTATATTGTGGTAAGTGGCGCACACAGCCGACGTTCCTGTCCTTACAGAAGGACCTTTCTCAAATTAAAAGTTCATATAACCCACGAATCCAGCAGTTGCTGTCCATCTAGTGATCATCTGGTGGCCATTTTGAGCTAATTCGTCAACAATGTGAAGTCGTGTTTCAAGGAGTCCGTTCGCCATCTTGGTGTGTCTTGTAAACCTCTGCTACCAGCTTCATGGAAGCGTCTATTGGTTGCCATGGAGATAGTCTGTGTAGTGACGTAACAGCACATGCGCGCTGGGATATGTATGGCCAGCTGTGATCCTAGAGGACTGCAGTAATTGAACGTGGTGGGTACCATGGGATGTGAAGGTGAGTAGGGGAAGGGAGGGGGGTTTCTCCGGCACTGCCTGCTGACTCAGATGCAGTCGACGTCCTTCTGGACTCTCGCCTGGCATCTCCGACGTCACAGACACATCACTTCCGGGTATCCTGGGTCTGTTCTCAGGGCTCCGTTGGAGCTGCACCCTGTCAGCACTAAACTCTGTCCAACGCGCTTCCAGGATCACGTGAAGTCCTCTGAGTTGTATCCCAGCTTGTTTGTTTTTAATTTAATCACATTATTTACATTAATGTTTACCCTGCGGTACTAATATAACTTTTATAATCACTGTATTTTTAGATATATTGAGGTAATTTACCCAACGGTTTTATTGCGTTCTGTTTTGTTATACAGGAAGGCCCCACTAATACGGCGGGTTTCGTTCTGAGGACGCGCCGTAAAGCGAAAATCGCCAGAAAGTGGAACCAGCGATTTTCGTTAGGTGTGCATGCGCAGACCGGCAATGCGCTGTTTTGCGCATGCGCGACAGAAGGAAACCCATCCATTCCGCGCATGCGCGATCCCTGGGCCGGCCTGTTCTGCGCATGCGTGACCCCGGCCGGCCCGTTCTGCGCATGCGCGAACATGGCGGCCGCCTTTTCGGCACCGCCGTATCTGCGGATCGCCGAGAAGCGGGGCTCTGCTGTATCTTATATATGTCAGAATGTTTGTCTGTATGTCTCATTTCGCACGCCCAAACTATAAGACCTAGAACAACCAAACTTGGAAGGATTGCTTTATGTATCAGAATAAGGCGAGCTGCCATGGTTTGAATCCTCTCGAACCCTCCATCGGGGGAAGCTGCTAGGAACGCTAGGTTCCACGTGGGACCACATCTACTATATATTTTGTAAAGTTATCGTAACCAAAACCAAGCTTCTCTAAACAAGTCAGCCACTGGGTGTTGTACCTGATAGGCCAGGGGTGCGCAAACTGGGGGCGCGAAATTCTCTGCGGGGGTTGCAGGGGTTACAGAGTTTAAATTAAATGCCGGGGAAGCGGCGAAGGCTTCTGTAACTCTCTCTTACCTTGGCTCAGGCGGCTTCTGATGATGCGTCGCCAACACAATGCAACGTCAAATGTTGCTGCGGGGTCACAGTACAACGCGTTGCCATGGCGTTGTGACGTCAGAAAGCCGGAGCCAAGGTAAAGAGGGAGGGGGGGGCACGAGGAGGGCGGGACAGCCGGCAGGGGGGCGCAGGGAAAATAGATTGCGCACCACTGTGATAGGCTATGTATTGACATCATATTGGTGACATCATAGTGCACATAGCCTGGTGGCAGATAATGAGTCGGCAATAAATTGTATACAGAAAGATGAAGAAAAAGTGAGGAAATCAGTTGGTGGTACGTGGGAAGAGAGGAAGAATGCTGGAGAAGGAGAGAGGCAG
This sequence comes from Ascaphus truei, assembly GCF_040206685.1. NCBI lineage: Eukaryota > Metazoa > Chordata > Amphibia > Anura > Ascaphidae > Ascaphus > Ascaphus truei. Next base: position 20,225,151 of record NC_134496.1, on the reverse strand, counting down.
AAAGAACTGGGGACATCATAAGTTATTAAAGTTAAGTGATTGGGGGGGGGAGGGGTTGGCTTCATAGAATTTCCAAGCAATGCCGGGTACTTTCAGCTAGCAATATATGTGTGTGTATTTATAATATATATATCTGTGTGTCTGTGTGTGTGTGAGGATCCCTACAGATCAAATATACCGGCACAGCACGAGATAATCACTTAAAAGTAGTTTATTGGGTCCAAAATGCACCCATTGGTATGATTATCTCTCGTGCTGTGCCGGTATATTGATCTCTAGGAATCCTCACAGACTATAACTATTTACAGTTTACAGTGCACCACACTTGGCTCTACTAAGGGATTTTTCTCACTGTGCTGCCAATATATGTATATATTATAAAATAATGAAAAAAATGGACACTCGCAGGACTTCAGAATGAAAGGCTCTAAGGTCGTATTCGGCAAGGGCTGTTTGACACGATACACAAACTTTATTTGTGGCTTAGCTCAGACAAGAAAGGACCCAGGCTCTGCAATTGGCACATCAGGCGTGTCTAGTTTGTAGTACTTGATGAAAGAGAAACTAGCCACTAGATAGGACAACAACACCCTTCTTTGTACCTGTAGCCCTCTGTAAACAGCACAGGCTATACCTATCTTCCTTCTACTGTGGTAGGTCCTGTTAAGATCAGGCACCAGTAATCATCATGGGTTTTCCCCCTTCATAGCCCTGCCCTGAGTGGTAGATGCAGGTCTGGACTCTGCTGCAGGCGTGAGCAAGAGGGGAGGTTCTGCTGACATCACGGAGGTGGGGCTAGCTCTATATTTAGCTGCCAACTCCTGTAAGTGACGAGTCTGCTATGGGTCTGCCTGAGTAGTGCGTCCTACCGATCGGTCCGAGGAGTTGGAGGAGACAGGCGGTCTCGCTTTTGCATGCCGTGCCCGAGCAGAGAGAGGAGTGGAGAGACTCAGCCACTTCGAGTAGAGCTGATGGCTTTATAGACTTGGTGCCCCTTAACCCCTGCTTGGGGTGATGGGGAGAATCCAATCCCCACCACGAGGATAACCTCGGAGGTGGGCCGCGGGGTAGTGAAGCCCCCGCCCAGACCATCCTGTCGGAGGTGAGACTTGGAGGGAAGGAGAGGAGGACATAACTGTACGGGAGGAGAGCGGAGTATTTAACAAGGCTGAAGAACATTGTTCAAATATAGTGCTCAAGTGACAAAATATGTAATAAACAATAATTTCTTGATTGAAGGTCATAGGCTGTGTTTAAGGTATATAAATGAGTGAGGTATATATGGGTGAGTATATGTGTCTGACACCTGAATAAATGTCCTGGTGAGTGTGGGTAATGGAGATATATGAGCCCCACCCCCTCACTGCCAATGTGGACTGGTACTGACAACTTGTAAAAACACCAATAAAATACCTCTCAGTACTGTTTGAAGTACAGACTCACGTGACCTTGCCCTTTGTGCCTTCTGGGATGCGTGCTTCTGCCAGTTGAGATAATTCAGGTAGCCACAAGTGTAGAGATGCAGCGCACAGCAAAGAACTGGATCCACGGGACAGCAGCAGTTTGATAAAAGTAAAGTTCTTTATTGAAAAAACATGGTGCAGACAGGAATGGGTGCAGGAAAAAAGCCTCTGTCTCTAACGCGTTTCATGCCTGTGTGGCGCTTCGTCGGAGAGGGATCCAGTTCTTTGCTGTGCGCTGCATCTCTACACTTGTGGCTACCTGAATTATTTAACAAGGCTGTGTGGTTGTGGCTGCTGGACGCCATTACATTGGGAGTCGCGGATCTGCCAATAAAGAGACTATCCTTTTTGTACCAAAGACTGTGTGTGGTTTGGAGGCTATTACCCTGGGACCGAGGGGGTTCTTCTATACAGGTCCTGTCCCATATTCCTGGGAGTATAGAAGATGGAGGCGCTGCACCACTAAGAGATCATGGAGGCTACCACCCCAGAAGCCTGGCCCTGGCTCCCCAATAACATCGCGGGAAGCTCAGGCCCTCCTGTTCCTCACAGGTATGCACCACCATGATGCATGTAATCTGCCCTCACGCACCCTAGACATTACCGATGAGTCTGGGGGGGGAATAAGGGTTACATACACAAGAGAGAAGTGTCTTGTACCACAAGCAGGAAGGTAGAGGAGCAAGACCGACAATGTATTTTCCAGAAGAGCCCGTGACCCGTGCCTGTAAGGCTATCCATGGTCTCGTCCCCCTATACCTTCAGAACTGCCTAAACAGTAACACCCCCCATCGGGCCCTTAGATCTGCCATCGCCCCTCAACTGACTGAGCCTCTGTTTAAGGTCAATAAAGCTTGTGGGAGAGCCTTGTAAGAATCGCCCCAAGACTGGACTAAGCTCCCTGCTGCTTTAAGAAATCAGCTTTACTTCAATTCAGAAAAATCATCCTTTTTAAACAAAGCCTGGCAAACAGACCGTAATACCCTGGCAGCCATCTTTACTGCTCCCGTTCGTGTTTCCCACCCTTTGTCGGTTTTCGTCATTCCCTTCCATGTTTTCGGTATTTCCCGGTTGCATGTTGGGATGGGCGTTCTCCCCAAGTTCCTACACGCGCTGTAGCACTGAGTTTTCTTGGTGAGTAGCGTGTTAGAAAGAAGTTCTAAATAAATAAATTCCCCCGTGAAGAAATGTTACTGCTTCAGAGAGAAACCTCTAGAAGAATGTAACATGCTGCAGAAGGATTACAGAGTTTGCCTCCGATGATGCATGTCTACAAGCCACCTCTTTACAGACTGCAAAACAGTTATACAACTGATATAGAGTGCGACAGTGACAAACGTGTGACCTCTTTATACCTATGTTACATCTAAATCCAACCTTCCTACGGCTCGCATTTCCCACTAGGCTCACTAGGCCCAGGACTAGGGCGGCAAAATCAGGGGGGTGAGGGGGTTGGCATCTTGGTGCCCCGCCGCTTCCATTTTGCAGATTCCGGAAAGCCGGTGCTCCGTCGCCACCCTCCTCCATCAAATGACGCCACCACGTCACATGGCGACACATAGCTGTGACATCAGAGCGTTCCGTTACCATGACAATGCGTTGCGGCATCATTTGACGCTGGAGGAGGAGGGTGGTTGCAAAAAAGGTGGATGCCTAAGGGCGCGCCGTTAGCAAAACCAGCCCTGCTTCTATCCAAGTCTGGCGGCACGGTGGGGAGGAGGAGGAAGCGTGACTGTCACTATTATCACATCCAAATGTACTGAAGTTTGTGGAAATAGCTAATATATACAAGTACACCCCAAGAGACAGCAGCAGGGATGTACGCTATTCTGGGCGATCAGTAACAGATCATTGGCCAGGTCAGAGTTCTTCTATTCTTTTGGCATACAAGGGAACACTTTTCCATGACGGATAGAAACAGGGAGAAAAGCAAATGGTTTATATAATAGAGCCTGTAGACGACAGAACTAAGCTTTCCCTCCCTACGCTTCTAGAATGTAACCAGATGACCGACAATAGAAACCAGATTCCTACACCAGATGGAACATGTTATGAAATCGAATACCTGGTTGGCTTCAGCTCCATTTCGTACACCAAGACGATGACTTCCTAACAAGAATAAGGCCTGTAATATAGTGGGCGCGCCCGCCTGTGCGAACGCGCGTGCACGTGCCGCACACTTTGTGTGTGTACGGGTCCGTGATGCTGAACGACAGCCTTGGAAGGTACTGTGTGTTTGTGTGTGTGTGTTACTGGGTAACTGTGTGTGTGTGTGTGTGTGTGTGTGTGTGTGTGTGTGTGTGTGTGTGTGTGTGTGTGTGTATATGTTTGTGTATATGTTTGTGTATATGTTTGTGTATAGATTGTGTGAGTTAAAAAATTATTAAATAATATTTTTTAAATAAAAAAAAACGTACAGTATGAATAAAAATTATTTTTATTGTGCAACGTTGATAAATATATACACACACACACACATACATACACATACATTACAGCGGCGGTAGCGGCGCAAATACATCATTTTCTGAATCTTCCCTCCTGTCGGCCGGCTCCACGCTCACTGCAATGCGCGCCATAGCATACAATGGCTGGCTAACCACATAAGTGGCGCACGGTGCAGCAAGCACACCCACTATATTACGGGCCTAAGCAGGCCCTTACCCGATTTGCTTTGATACTTCGCACCCTGGAGAAGCAGCCACAAACAAAGTGTTATTTTGGGGCCATTTAGAGTCAGGTCCACCCCTGAAGCGGGTGACTAATGCTGATATATTCTGACTTTTAGCGTGTGCAACCCTCAGAAAACAGGTAAAATCCGAGTTGTATTTGTCAAGTGTTCAATTTGAGGGTGTCTAACTGAATGATGTCTTCTCACTGGACCAGGAATAACAACCTTCTAGGAGTGCTAATCTATTTCAGAAAGGAACCTGTCACCATGACAGCCAACATTAGTTCCACTGTTTTGCTGTTCAAGAGTACAGCAGAATTTGCTTAAGGTTCCTCTGGTACCATAACAATGACTGATGATGAGATTGTTGAGTACAGAATGCGAGTGCACATCTTCAGTATTAGTCTATGTCCCCGTGGCCACCTATAGACTCAGAACTACAGCGGAGGAAGACAAGGAGTACCGATGCCAAGCAGTTCGTAGAAAAAGACTTCTATGTAATCAATGGACTTAAATCAGTGCAGCTTCAATGGTTGGTTTGAAGGAGCAGTCACATTACTTGCACAGCAATCTGCCCGGGTGCTAAAGACTTCAGCAGCGGTGTTCAGATAGGTAAAGCAATAGTGAGCACTCCAGAGGTCTTCATGCAGGATCTGCATTCAACAATTCAGCACCTCTGGAGTGCTGACTTGCTTTATCTTAAATCCATGCATACTGAGGCATGAAGAGACAATCAACATGCTCAAAAGAACACAAGAAATGTGAGCCGCCCCTAATCTGAGGCTCCACAAAATAGCTACCAATAGTGCCATGTTAATGAAGGAATTTGTTTCAGATGACCATGCAAAGGATCTGAAGGACTTGGGCTGAGTCCCCGGTGGCCGCGATGGCGTGCCTGGTGGCTCGTACACCAGTAAAAGCTGCGGTCTAGGGGTAGCAATGGGGGGCGCGGCAATGACGGACAATACTTCACTCCCATTGGTCTACATTATCTGCACTACCATTGGTTGCCAGCCAACGTGACCGCATCATCTCACGAGAAGACAAAATTCTTGTCTTCCCTTCCAGCGGCCGCGCCATCGTGGTTTGTGCGCGATCGCACACACGCCAACTGGGGACGGCCCCATAGAGACCTGTACTTGGTGTGCGGCGCGCGCGCAGCCGTGGCCACCAGGGACTCAGCCATAAGAGTGGGGCACTGATATGACACTGATTCAATGTCACCTCAGGTTAAACTGGGGCCTCAATACGGCCACATTCATGTTGCAGGTGTCAATTGACGAAAAAACATACACCTGACGCGATGTTGGGTCTACAGTGAACAGCCTCTGACCCTCTCATGTTTGCAGCTCCGGTCACCGTACGATGGAGATCTTAATTTACAGACAAGATTGGGATACCCTTCTATCCATTGAAAAACTGCAAGAGTGGGAAATATGAAGAGTATCTACACGCTTACACCTCTGTGTTTCTCACTGCAGGTCAATGGAGAGAAGTCTGTATCTGCTCAGACTTCAATGAAAGCCATAGCAGCAGTGGTAAATTTACAGGTCACGGACCCTAAGGGAAGACATCACGTAGGGTTCATCCCAGGAATGGCTAAGTCATTATCCTAACCAAACACGCTATCCCAAGACTTGAGCTCTATTGGCAGTAGAAATAGTGGAGCTGATGTTAGGCAGAATGTTCTGGGACTGCTGGAGGTGTGCGAGTATCTCACTATGCTTCAGAGTCGCAACAGACAGCAGTCTGACAGATCAGAGATTCAAGTGGGCCATCTTGTCTTACGCAAAGAGAAGCAAGACTAGTGGAACGAGTGAGCAAATGGGACTTATCATCAAAACCATTCCAACCGGAGATGGGAAGGTCCATAGGGTCGCCGTCAAAGGGGCTAGATGAGGGATGGGGAAAACCTTCATCAGACCCAACACAGAGACGACAGTCACGGCTCACGATGAGGGAGAATAATGAATATAGTCAATGTTGACCCTTGTTTGTACTGAGATTTTGTTATGTTACATCGTTAATTAACACAGCATAGAAAATAGTCTTATCTTATAGATATCAGGCGGGGAATGTGCTGTATTCATTAGGATTTGTGGGTATTCTAATGAAATGCTGCCTTCTGGTGTTTGATTAGGAGTTGGCTTAGAATGTGTATATCTGTGTTACACAAAGCAGATCTTTCTCACTGTTATCTACAGCCTTTGCTTAGCACAGACAGTCTGGGGACTATTACTTCAGCAGCAATTACTAGGTGATGTTGCTCTTTTTGTTATGATCCATCTGCTATGAACCAAGAGGAGCAATATGTTTTTAACACGCACATGCACACACAAACACTAATTCACAGACAGGATGTGCATGTTTTCAGAAATACAGTACGCTTCAACTTTTCATTTGCCAACTGCTCAAGCAAACCCCCTCCCCCCCCCCCCAGGAGGTCAGGTTTTCATGATATCCCTGCTTCAGCACAGGTGGCTCAATCAGAGGCTTGGTCTTTGAACTACCTGTGCTGAAGCTGGGCTATCCTGAACCTCTAAAATAAGCACTATGTATTTTTTGGTATACCCCGAGTGCTTATTTTGGAGATTCTTTTTTCTGTGTTCTTTCATATATTACTCACCTTCCAGCACCATTAGAGCTAACATTTACATTGTACATGTATTTACATCGCCGGAAGAAGAGATCAGTGTATCTCGAAAGCTCGCACAAATAAAAGCATTTCGTTAGCCACAGAACGGTATCGTCTATTTATTTTTTGATTAGATATATATAAATATATATGTATTATTACTACATGTTCTGAAGGAGTAGTGGTAATGCCTCTGTCTTTCAAGTAGATGAGATTAGCTCTATGGGGCAGGAACTAATGATTAATTATGCCTGCATACTTACATACACACACACATATATATATATATATATATATATATATATATATATATATATATATATACACTATAGAGAGAGCAAGAGATGTGTGTAGTGTCTATCTCTATACATGTGTGTGTACCTCTAATATTCCAGCTCAGACTCCCTGGATCACTACCAGCTCCTGGGCGTCGGGCGTAAGGCGACGGGAGAAGAAATTAAGAACGCCTTCTTCACACAGTCCAAGAAGGTGACATTGTGCTCCCCTCTACCTCTGCCACACCCTCCTTGTTCTCCCCTCTCTCCTTCTCCTACCTCTGCTACACCCTCCTTGTTCTCCCCTCTCTCCTTCTCCTACCTCTGCTATACCCTTTCTGTGCTAGTCTCGCCCTCTGCTACCCTCTTTCTGTACTACCCTCGTGCTCTGCTATACCCTCTCCCTCGGCTACAACCTCCCTGTGGTGGTTTAGATAACCTAAGAGGACAAAACCCCCCGGCTTGCTTGGTAAATTTTAGATGCTGAAAAAGCCTTCGATATGATAGCTTGGACACATCTATTTAATACCATGATTTGGGACCAAGGGAAGGTTTCTATCGCCAATCAAAATTTTATAGAGTGACCCGCTTGCCGGAATTGTTACCAGTACAAGGATGTCAGATTGGTTTAGTCTGCAGAAAGGCACCAGGCAAGGCTGCCCTCTTTCTCCGTTCTCGTTCGATATTACATTGGAACCCTCGCTATTGCCTTAAGGGAATTTGTCAGGTGCGTTCAAATAGGTTCTCAAACAGTTAAGGCGGCACTGTACTCGGACGATTTGATATTGTTCATCACAGACCCGTATAAAACAGTTCCGGGGATTCTTAACTTAATCTCACAAATTCACTCCTTTTTCAGGCTATAAAATTAATTTTCAGAAGTTCGAGATTTTCTGGTTAAAATGAGAGGATGTAGAACTGGAACCAGGGAAAATACCTTTTAGGGTAGCAAAGGACGCCATTAAGTTTCTTGGCATTGTTATTCCTCATAACCTCTCAAATTATATGCGCTACATTTCAAACCCATCATACTCAAGATTCAAAAAGACCAAGAATATTGGAACATGCTTCCATTAGCCTTATTTGCAGGGATTGCTCTATTAAGAATGAACTCCTTCCCCAATCTCATATACCTGCTACAGATGCTTCCTCTACTAATAAATCACAGGGACATCTCCTTTTATTAACAAAATTTTTTTTAGACTTTGTCTGTTGGAGAAAGAAGTATAGAACAAAGATTGACAGACTGTGGGCTGACAAAGACAGGGGAGGGACCAACTTCCCAAACGTAGAACACTTCAACCCGATGCAGTATGTAAGGGTCTGGTTCTATAACTTATCAGTATACCATACAGTGGTCTTGAATCTGCCATGGCACACCTTATATCATTGGTTTATCTGCCCTAAGACTCCCTAGCAACTTTACAGGAGTATGTAAAAAAGTATTATATTGTTCTATGACTCTCCGAGCCTGGAAGATGCTTAGGAAAAGACTTAAAATTTGCCCCAATTACTCATTGTGTCTGCCTTTTAGAGGCAACCCAGATTTCCCGGCAGGAGGTATGCTTGAAGCATATAAATCTCTCTGCCAAACAAGCGTTTCTTTGTTTCTACAATGGACACGGTTGAGAACAAGTTCTCCACGGCCATAGCAACAATGTTACTTTAAGAACAAAGAGAAATTGCTGCCTTAAAAACACTGTTGGATGGAGTAAGGATTTCCCGGAGGTCGTAGGTTACGAGGCTATGTTCATGGGCTATGACACGGTGAAGAAATGTACACACTCAACAGATTTGAGAGAATGACATTTCAAGTTCCTTCACAGGGCCTTCATTTCTCCATTGATCGATAGCAAAATTGACCCAAACTCAAATGGCAATTGTCTAAAATGTAAACAACCAAGAGCAAACGAAAAAGATATTTATTCCAGGAGTCGTATGCAACCTTCTAGCAGGAGACATCTTCAGCACCAATTGTTTGTGTGGTCCCTCAAAGTTATAGGAGTTATTTTAAGATACATTTATTGTATATTCACAAAATTCAGCAACTCTACTCATGGCAAAAAAAAGTCAATTACATGGGAGGGGGCTAGTTAAAAAACAAAGTGCCGTTTCATATCAGTTTGAAGGAGTTTACAAACACACATTTCAGTTGGTAAAGCAATGTGGAGGTTAGTTACCCTTCCTGGTTTCCAAGCTCACCTATTCCTTCTTTTTCTTTCTTTTCAAACAATTTGTATGTTTTTTCAGTTATATTCAGGGTGGGGGGTGGGACCCCTGCTTTTTTAACATATTTATTAATGACTTAATGTTGCCATTGAGAGCAAAATATTTTACAGAGTTATGTAAGGTAGTAGAATCAGAGCAGGATGTAATTTCTCTCCAGAAGGACTTGGAGAGACTGGAAACTTGGGCAGGTAAATGCCAGATGAGGTTTAATACAGATAAATGTATGGTTATGCATTTTTAGAAACAAGAATAAACAGGCGACTTACAAATTAAATGGGGATAAATTGGGGGAATCCTTGATGGAGAAGTGCTGGGAGTGCTGGTAGACAGCAGGCTTAGTAATAGTGCCCAAAGTCATGCAGTAGCTGCAAAGGCAAACAAGATCTTATCTTGCATTAAACGGGCAATGGATGGAAGTAAACATAATTATGCCTCTTTACAAAGCATTAGGCCGCGGCCATGTTCCCTGCTTGCTGGCGGAAGCGCGCTGCCGCTCAGCACTGAGCCCCTACAGCCGCAATTAGAGTGGCTTTAGTAGGGGCTCACCTATGCTTCCGCAAGCGCGCGGAGGCGTAGGTCTTAGGGGAATTTAAAATTCCCCTGCTTGCCGGCGCGACAGGCCGGTCACGTAAGCGGTTCACCCAATGAGGGCAAACCAGCTCCGTGACGTTACTGGCCCGCCCCCGGCCAGTGACGCGCCCGCCCCCTGACGGCCCCCTGACAGCGCGTGCGGTAAGCAACCGCAAGGCCAGGGAAAGCACCCGCTTTCCCTGAGCCTCAGCCCGCCTCAGCGAGCAAGCAGGGAGCCTGGCGGAGGCCTTAGTAAGACCACACCTTGAATATGGATTACAATTTTGGGCGCCACTCCTTAGAAACGACATTATGGAACGAGAGTGCAGAGAAGTGCCACCAAATTAAAAAAGGGGATGGACAATCTTACTTTTGAGGTGAGGCTAGCGATATTAGTTTGTTTACACTAGAAAAGAGGCGTCTAAGAGGGGATATGATAACTACTGTAAATACAAATATATACTGGGACAATACAAGGAGCTTTCAAATTAACTATTCATCCCAAGGGCAGTACAAAGGACTCAGGGGGTCATCCCTTAAGGTTGGAGGAAAGGCAATTTCACCAGCAACAAAGGAAAGGGTTCTTTACAGTAAGGGCAGTTAAAATGTGGAATTCATTACCCATGAGACTGTGATGGCAGATACAATAGATATCTTCAAAAAAGGTTTGGCATCATTTTAGAAAGGAAAGGTATACAGGGATATACCAAATAAGTATATCCTGTATCTTTATGTTCCTCCTACTTACCAATCAGATTGTAAGCTCTTCGGGACAGGGACTCCTTATCCTAAATGTTATTTTTATGTCTGAAAGCACTTCCCATTATGTGTTATTTGTTATTTATATGATTATCACGTGTATTACGGCTGTGAAGCGCTATGTACATAAATGGCGCTATATAAATAAAGATATACATACATAAGTAACATGGGAAAGATGTTGATCCAGGAAGTAATCTGATTGCCAGTATTTGGAGTCAGGAAGGAATTTGTTTCCCCTTATGAGACATCACTAGATAATGTGTCCACAAGGGTTTTTGTTTGCCTTCCTCTGGATCAAAATACTGTAAGTACGGATATAGGATAAAGTATCTGTCGTCTAAATTTAGCATAGGTTGAACTTGATTGACGTATGTCTTTTTTCAACCTCCTCTACTACGTAACTCTGTAAGTAAGGAGCAGTACATTTCTTCGCAAATGGAAACCATTTATTGTGAAACTACCTTTTAGAAACAAGAGAATTTATCCTTAAGCCAGCGGTACGCAAAGTGGGGGGCGTGCCCTCCAGGGGGGGCTAGAGATCCGCTGCGTGGGGCGCGAGGTTCACAGAGGCCCAGCGCGCTTCCCGAAGGCATTTAATTTGATGCCGGGGACTTCTCCTTACCTTGATTCAGGCAGCTCCTGGTGACGCATCGCCATGGCAACGCGGCGTCAAATGACGCAGCTGGGTCATGTGACGTCGTGTTGCCATGGCAACGTTACATCATGATGTCTGAGTCAAGGTAAGCAGGGGGACAGCCGGCAGGGAGGGCGCAGGGTAAAAAGATTGTGCTCCCCTGCCTTAAGCCATTCGAATACACACAGGAATTTGCAGAGGGCCAGATTGAGACATGAGTGGTAATAACTATTTCTTCTCTGCCATGTCCTCTCCATTCTAATCAGACACACATGTTATGCTTTTCCGTTTCATCTTCATTCTGTTTCTTCCAAACCGTCTTCTGATCTTCTGAAAAGGCCGTTTGAAGGTCTGGATAAATATATCCTGTATTTTTTGTCGTTTTTTTTTATCCATAAGAGGTGTGACAGTTGTTAGTTATTAATGACTTTGCTAATAATAATTGGCATGCTTTGCCTTTGTTTATTCTGCCAGGATATCTGTTGACTCTAGGCTGGCGTATATAATATACGAGGATTTGCTCATGTATATTTGAACCTTATTTTTCCATTGTTTTTGATGTTACGTTAGTATATTTTATTTAGAAAATAAAGTACAAGCCGTAGCTATAGCGTGAGAACGGGAAACCGAATCTTAAATGCGGGAAACCCTGGAAAAGTTCCTCAATTCTCCGATGCCTCTTTACTTGATATAACGAAAGGATGAAGGTATTACTTTGGACTGGTGTTAACCTGAGCTGATTGTGTGCTCATGTCACTTTGTCCTGCAGTCTGTTGCCATTATGTATGTATGTTGTTCCCTTTCTTTCTTTGTTGCACTAATAAAGACATTTCTGCTGTTTCATCCCATACTGCTGCTTTCCACCTGATGTTTCTACTTATAGTCTTACTCACTTTTTCCCCACGTCCCTCTCTCCTTCCAGTTCCACCCCGACAGCGACCTGTCTAACCCCCTCCTGCACTCTCAATTTGTACGTCTAAGTGAGGCATATAGAGTGCTGAGCAGAGAACGCTCTCGCAGAGATTACGACCGGCTCCTGGAGGCTCTTCAAAGAGAGGGACGGGCCCCTGGGAGCCACAGCTCCTACTACAAAGAGAGGGAACCCTCTCCCAGGTATGTCTCCTCTCTATCCCTGCCTGGCCTCATCTATCTCTCACTGCCTCCCTATCACTGTGATGTGCGATATCAGTAAATTCCTCATCTCCCTGATATATACATCATAGGGGCTGAGGGAGGAATGTAATCTCATCCCTAACGATTCATTAACCGTCATATACAGCAGACAATTCTCCCGTCTCTCTATTTTTCTCCTCTCTGCCTCACGTCCCCTCTTTCATTCCCACCCTTTCTTTCTCTGTCTCACTCTCTCCCCTTTCTCCTCCTCCTCTCTCTGCTCTCTCTCTCTGCTCTCTCTCCTCCTCATCTCTCTGCTCTGACGCTCTCTCTCTCGCAAGAAATATAACTCTCAATTTCATGTTCTTTTTGGGGAAGTGGGACATAGAAACGCAAATACACGTGAATATGGAAAATATTGTGTTGATCTAAACAAACAAATATATATATATATATATATATATATAGTGTATATGAAAAACGAGAAAAAAGAAAGCGCCCGATCCTAGTGTAATATGAAAAAAATATCATTTAATTTTCCCAGTAAAAATCCAACAAATTTAAACTCACAAACAAAAATGGTAGATCAAGCATGTAATGAGTTATACTCATTCACCAGACGCTGGAGTCCACTTATCTGCTCGCACGCCTCTCTCCCACGTGTGGTCTTGGCACCTCTGAGCTACTGTCCAGTAGGAGCTTCAGAAAACGCGCAGCTTCTCCTGATGTCGCCCGGAAACAAACCGAATCATACAGGGGTTCCGGATAGGAGAAAAAAAGTAGCAGGACCTTGGGGGATAGATCGTTAGCGCCTGGCAGTGTCTCAGAGTCTTATTAGAGTCCAGGGTGTAGGTAGGTCTGGTGTGATAGCTGTCACTAGCTCACACTATCAGTATATATATATAGGGTTGCAGACCTGTCTTAAGACATGCAAATGAACATACAGTAATATTTACAGTTGCTTTATGCTTTACTGTGGAGGGTTTTTGTCACTTTTTTACCCACCATAACCTTAATAGTAGTGGTGATTACCTAGTCTAGTCTCAAACCTGCTTTGCCATTAAGACCAAGCTGTGTTTAAAACAGCATGCATTGGCTTGAGGATTGGCTTGTGTAATACGAGCTAGAGACAAAAGGTGGCACTGAGTGCTCATTTGCATGTCATTTCCCAGAATCCCTTGCTGCAGTGGAAGCGCTGTATGCTGGGTGACAATGGGGAAAGACAGGGTTGCAGACCTGTCTAAGACATGCAAATGAACATACAGTAATATTTACAGTATATATATATATATATACACACACACACACACACACAGCAAGAAACAGATAATGAACTGAAAGGATAGATAGGAATGGGGAAATAGCAAGGGGTCATGGAGGTAGAGTGTAGGGAAGTGGTAGTTTGGCAAGCAGGAAGACACCCATAATAAATGATAGATAATACTGGTGTACTTCTAAAGACAAAATCCAGTTAGAGTAGAAAGGCAGGAGCAGATAAGAGAACAGTAGCACAAACTGGAAAACAAAACTTGAATGTATGCTTACTAAGGCCGGGTCCCCAGTGGCCGTCACCCCCACCCCCTGCGCCTCCCATTGCTCCCTGCAGAACGCGGCTTTTAGCTATGCACATGCTGCAAGGACGCCAGGCATGCATGCACATGCAGCAGTCAACACTGGGTCCGCTACTTAGGCCAGGTCCCTGCTGGCTACTGCCGCGCCCACTGTAGCGGACCCTGCAGGGACAAGAGACGCCGCACAATGGGGCCGGGCCCTGTGCAAGGGGGGGGGGGGGGGCGCTGCGCCGACAGTTTCTCTTGCTTTCAAGAGAATTGAGATCGGGACTCGTGACGGAGGCGGTTCAGCCAATGAGGGCGAACCTGCCGGGTGACATCCCGGCCGCGCCCCGTCACGCCTCCCCAGTTCACTACAGAGTGGGGAACTCGGCTGCACGGGCCGCCAGCCTCGCAGGCGTGCGTGCAGCGCAGGCAGCGGGGCTGTAGCCTAATGCAAGAGCCTGACAGATAAAATGGGGGAGCTTGAACTAATAGCTACAATATACTGCTGTATGATATCATAGGCATTACTGAAACATGGTGGGATGAAACTCGTGACTGGGCAGTTCAGAGGGTTATTCCCTTTTTCGGAGGGATTGAGCAAATAGAAGAGGAAGTGGAGTATGTTTTATATGTTAAACCGGATCTGAAACCTATTATAAGGGATGATGTTTATGAAGGGAATTATGAAAATGTAGAGACTTTGTCGATAGAAATTAACAGTGGAGGTAAAAGTATAAAGAAAATGTTTGTGGGAATATGCTATAAACCACCAAATATCTGTGAGATTGAGGAAGCGAAAATACTTTTGCAAATGGAGAAGGCATCAAAACTGGGTCATGTTTGTATAATGGGGGATTTTAATTATCCAGACATAGACTGGGGCAATGAGATTATAGCATTACATCAAAAGGAAACAGGTTTTTGGGGGTGCTTAAAGATAATTATATGACCCAAATTATTGAGGAACCAACCAGGAGAGGGGCAGTACTGGATTTGGTAATGTCAAACAATGTAGAAGTAATAGCAAATATTAAAGTCCTGGAACATTTGGGTAACAGTGATCAAAACATGGTCTCATTTGAAATAAATTATCAAAAACTATATTACTTGGTTTCAACAAAGACTTTACATTTTAGAAAAGCAGATTTCAATAAACTGAGGACTAATCTCCAAGTAATACAATGGGATGATGTTGCGGAAAAAAATGTAGAAGATAAATGGGCAGTCTTTAAAACATTGTTAGAAAAGCACACTTATCAGTGTATACCTTTGGGTAATAAGTAGAAAAGAAATAAGTCAAAACCAATGTGGCTAAATAAACAGGTAGGGGAGGAAATGGACAAGAAGATGCAGGCGTTTATAGTCTTAAAATCAGAAGGGACAGAGGCATATCAGAATTATAAGAAATGTAACAAAAAGCTGCAAAAAGGCAATTAAATTAGAAAACAATTGAAAACTAAAAAAAAGGATTGCAATAGAAAGTAAGATCAACCCTAAAAAGTTATTTAAGTACCTTAATAACAAAAAGATTCGAAAATAAAATATAGCAGCCTTTCAGTGTGAGATGGGTAGGCAGATTATTGGAGATAAGGGAAAAAGCAGGAGGTATTAAACAAATTATTTGCCTCTCTAATTACCAGGGAGGAATCAATTTCAATAGTAGTGCCGCAGGAGGAAGCCACAACTGTATTAACAAACAATTGGTTATCTAAGAAAAAGGTTCATAGGCGGCTTGATAAAATGAAACTAAATAAGGCACCTGGCCCCGATGTTATAAATCCAAGAGTTCTCAAGGAGTTAAGCTCAGTAATAGCCAAACCATTACATTTAATATTCAAGGACTCCATTTCCACAGGCTCAGTAGCACAAGATTGGCGTAAAGCAGATGTGGTGCCTATATTTGAAAAGGGAGCTAGGTCACAACCAGGGAATTACAGACCTGTAAGCCTGACATCAATAGTGAGGAAGCTACTTTACGGTATAGTACAGGATAATATTCAGAAATACCTAATGGGTGACAAAATTATTAGTAATAGTCAGCATGGATTTATGAAGGATAGATCATGCCAAACTAACCTTATTTGTTTCTTTGAGGAGGTAAGTAGGAATTTAGACCAGGGTAATACAGTTTCTGTGGTTTACTTAGATTTTGCAAAGGCTTTTGATACGGTTCCACACAAGAAGTTAGTGTACAAAATAAAGCAAGTTGTACTCGGTAAAAATATTTGCACCTGGATTGAAAACTGGTTGAAGTATAGACAGACGGTTGTCATAAATGGAACTTTTTCAGGTTGGGCTAAAGTTGTAAATAGAGTACCTAAAGGATCGGTACTGGGACCCCTGCTTTTTAACTGTATAGAGAGCAAAGTCTCCATCTTTGCTGATGATGCTAAATTGTGTAAGGTAGTAGAATCAGAGCAGGATGTCATTTCTCTCCAGAAGGACTTGGAGAGACTGGAAACGTGGGCAGCTAAATGCAGATGAGGTTTAATACAGATAAATGTAAGGTTATGCATTTGGGAAACGAGAATAAACAGGCGACTTACAAATTAAATGGGGATAAATGAGGTAAATCCTTGATGGAGAAGAATTTAGGAGCGCTGGTAGACAGCAGGCTTAGCAATTTGGATATCTCTGGACTTTACACCTGGCTGCACCTTCGAGGAGACATTACTGGGGAGGATACAGTGAGTACTTTCATGATTTTTATCTTGAGGACTATCCCATTGAGGAGGGGAAGGGTATAGTTTTATGTACCACTCACCACCTTCAGGGAATATTTGTTCTTCACCAAAGAGAATCACATTAGATCAACCACTGATTTTTATTTCTGACATCATTATTCCGCGGATTTATATGCCCCATGTCTCCTGATCATCATACAACGATTAGCATCATATTTTGGACCTAGTACTTGAGCACCTGGACCACTGACGCACATACCCTAGCAATAGTGCCCAAAGTCATGCAGTAGCTGCAAAAGCAAACAAGATCTTATCTTGGATTAAACGGGGAATGGATGGATGGGAAGTAAACATAATTATGTCACTGTATAAAGCATCAGGCTACGACCCCGGTGTGGGCACTGCACGCACGTCTGCCAGGCTGGCAGCGCGTGCAGCTGAGTTCCCCGGTCTGCAGTGAGCTGCAGGGGGAAAGACCGGGGGCGTGTGACGGGGGCGCGGCCATGACGTCACCCGGCAGGTTCTCCCTCACTGAACCGCCGGGGGCGTGGCCTAGCACTCCGTCGGTACTACTCATCACAATTTTCCTGTCTGCAGGAAAAACGCACCGCACGGCTCGGCGGCCGCCCCTCGCAGCGGGCCCGGCCCCATTGAGGGGCGGCTCTTGTCGCCGTATGGCGGCCGCTGCAGTAGCCAGCAGGCACCAACCCTTAGTAAGACCACCTTGAATATGGAGTACAGTTTTGGGCACCACTCCATAAAAATTACATTATGGAACTAGACAAAGTGCAGAGAAGAGCCACCAAATTAATATAGGGGATAGATGATACAATCATAAATAACTAACCAGAGGGAAAGGAGGGAGGAGCGGGTAGGAAGGGGGTATATCATCTGTTTTATGAGGAGAGGCTAGCTAAATTAGATTTATTTACATTAGAAAAGAGGCGTCTAAGAGGGGATATGATAACTATATACAAATATATTCAGGGACAGTACAAGGAGCTTTCCAAAGAACTATTCTTTCCAAGGACAGTACAAAGGACTCGGGGCCATCCCTTAAGGTTGGAGGAAAGGACATTTCACCAAACAAAGGAAAGGTTCTTTACAGTAAGGGCAGTTACAATGTGGGATTCATTACCCATGGAGACTGGGATGGCAGATACAATAGATTTGTTCAAAAAAAGGTTGGTCAACTTTTTTAAAAGGAAAGGTATACAGGGATATACCAAATAAGTAAACATGGGAAGGATGTTGATCCAGGGAGTAATCTGATTGCCAGTATTTGGAGTCCCAAGGAATTAATTTTCCCCTTATGAGATATCATTAGAAAATATGTCACTGGGTTTTTTTGTTTGCCTTCTTCTGGATCAATATACTGTAAGTACGGATATAGGATAGAGTACAGGCATACCCCGCTTTAAGGACACTCACTTTAAGTACACTCGCGAGTGAGTACATGTCGCCCAATAGGCAAACGGCAGCTCACGCATGCGCCTGTCATCACATCCTGAACAGCAATACTGTCTCCCTGCCTGTACCAAAGCTGTGCGCAAGCGGGGAGACTATAGCGCCTGTTACAAATGCATTATTTACATCAGTTATGCACGTATATGACGATTGCAGTACAGTACATTTATCAGTAAGTGGGAAAAGGGAGTGCTTCACTTTAAGTACATTTTCGCTTTACATACATGCTCCGGTCCCATTGCGTACGTTAATGCGGGATATGCCTGTATCTGTCGTCTAAATTTAGCATAGGTTGACCATATGTATTTTTTCAACCTCATCTACTATGTAATATACTGTAGTTATGCTGGAGATGACCTGTTTCATACAGAGATATATTACCCTCCTCCTGTGCAAATCCTGTGTTCTTGAGGAGTTTCCCTTATTTCACCATTCAGATCTTCCCTCTGGAACCTCTTCTTTTTGTCTCCACCAAAAAAACCTCTGGGCTTTAATACCAGTTTTGGTGACTTCCTACCTGCACAGAACCATGTGTCCAATTCCTATTGGTTAGGACGATCCTAATGAATCTCTTTCCCAGCTAAACAGAAAAACTGGTTATCTGCTATCTGCAGGCCATTTGCTGCCTGGAGTTTTCATCCCCCATTGTACATACAACTGTTGTTTACCATTTCTTTGAAGCATAGTGGAGGTTTTCGCATAACTGAGAAAGATGTCTATTGAAGTGTAAATTACCATCACTGTGTTGAGTTTCACATGGTATCTTGCCATCTGTTCACACAAATGTTCATGCGAAGGCTTGTAAGACACAGGCCTATATAGATATATATTCAGTCATATACTGTACACATACATATATACACACACACAGTATCTAGGTCAGACAGTTTGCAATATCAAATCACAGTTTATGCTGAAATTACAGCCTTCAGTTCTGACAATTCCCCACCTGGAGGGCAGGCGACGTATAAAGGAGAGGGCCCCCCCTCAATGGCATGAAGCTGCAAGTATATCACATAACTACCATTTGAAGTTAACACATACAACTAACCTATGTCTTCGACTGAGCCACCTGTGCTGAAGCAGGGAGCCTCTGATTGAGCCATCTGTGCTGAAGCAGGGATATCTGTTGGTGGCTCTTGAGGACAGGAGATGGCCGTCCCTGCTCTGTGCTATCCCATCCCCCTGACCGCTCAGACGGGCGAGTCGGAGACGATTCAGATTACATGAACAAAAGGAGTGAGATTCCCAGATTGGAGGTGAGAAGCCCAGTCACCAGATCTCCATAGCACACAATGCATTGTCCAGCAGTAACCGCTCATACACAGAGGCTCCAGAAAGCTTTGTATATGAGATAACATCTTGTAGCCAGACAATTTGTTGGTTATTTAGTGAGGTGTGTATTATTATTTTGCAACACCCCACCTGGAGAAAGCAAAAACAGAATGGACAGAAGAAAACGTATTTAGTCAAAATCATAAGAACATTTTTTTTATTTTGTCCCGATAAGCTTTACAGGCATACCCCTCATTAACGTACGCAATGGGACCGGAGCATGTATGTAAAGCGAAAATGTACTTAAAGTGAAGCACGACCTTTTTCCCACTTATCGATGCATGTACTGTACTGCAATCGTCATATACGTGCATAACTGATGTAAATAACGCGTGTGTAACAGGCTCTATAGTCTCCTCGCTTGCGCACAGCTTCGGCATATCTAGGGTACCGGTATTGCTGTTCAGGACGTGCTGACAGGCGCATGCGCGAGCTGGCGTCTGACTATTGGGCGATATGTCCTTACTCGCGAGTGTACTTAAAGTGAGTGTACTTAAAGCGGGGTATGCCTGTAATCACTTTATAAAAACCAAACCAAACAACCTTTCCAATCACATTGGACCCTTTAAAGCAGCAATACTAATTTCCCCCTTTGATTTCCTTCTTATTCTTATATGTACAGCGTATGACGATGTATAATTAATTCTGCATTGTTACCTAAACTGGCAATCGTTTGGTGCTCTTGTTATAAGTCTGTAAAAATCCCGATTGTGTGCCTAAAGAAATGGCCGCCTTCTGACTGTGCTGCAGTCTGTGAAATGCTGCAGCTGATATGTAACATTATATTACCAAGTGTAACACATTATTGTTACAGCTGTCAGAGTAATAGACAGTGTTGTTTGGAACACAGCTACAGATCTGTTTGTGATACCTTGTTGCCAAAGGGCAGAGCTCAAAAAGGTGCGTCAGAGCCTGCTTCAAAAGAGGAAGTGGATGTGACTTTCTAAACGATTGCAGTAGCAACCAAAAGGTACATTACAAAAATCAGTAAAAATTGCATTAGGTGTTTAAAAAAATGGAGACCGTATTATCCAATATTACAGAACTGATTTATTTGAAAAAAAAAAACAGGATTTTTCACGTTTCTGCTTTAAACACACTGGGTGAGTGAGCGGTTAGAAAATACATATAGATTGAATGCTGCCGTCACACACACCTGTGTCTGGTTTCCTTTCCAGGTCTACAATAGCAGCATGCAATCCATGTAACCGTGAGATAAACACTTGTTGCCTTTTCAAAATGATACATTGGATTGAAGCTCTGAGGTCTCTCTATATGGGGGGGCTCAACTCAACCCCCCTTCCCCCTCACCTCCCCCAACAGGTCAGGTTCTTAGGATATCCCTGCTTCAACACAGGTGGCTCAATCAGTCCCTGCTTTAGCACAGGTGGTTCAATTGAGCCACCTGTGCTGAAGCAGGGACTAATCAGTCTCTGAGCCACCCGTGCTGAAGCTGGGATATCCTGAAAATCTGACCTGTGGGGGAGGGAGAGTGGCTTGAGGATTGGAGTTGAGCACCCCTGGTATAGATCAGGGATGCACAAACTTTTTAGTCTGTGCCCCCCTGCCTGCTCTCCACCCGGGGGTGGGATGGTGCTGCAGACCCGGGGGTGGGAAGGTGCTGCGGGCCCGGGGGTGGGAAGGTGCTGCGGGCCCGGGGGTGGGACGGTGCTGCGGACCCGGGGGTGGGAAGGTGCTGCGGACCCGGGGGTGGGATGGTGCTGCGGGCCCGGGGGTGGGACGGTGCTGCGGACCCGGGGGTGGGAAGGTGCTGCGGACCCGGGGGTGAGATGGTGCTGCGGTCCCGGGGGTGGGACGGTGCTGCGGTCCCGGGGGTGGGAAGGTGCTGCGGACCCGGGGGTGGGAAGGTGCTGCGGTCCCGGGGGTGGGAAGGTGCTGCGGGCCCGGGGGTGGGAAGGTGCTGCGGACCCGGGGGTGGGACGGTGCTGCGGACCCAGGGGTGGGAAGGTGCTGCGGACCCGGGGGTGGGACGGTGCTGCGGACCCGGGGGTGGGACGGTGCTGCGGACCCGGGGGTGGGACGGTGCTGCGGACCCGGGGGTGGGAAGGTGCTGCGGGCCCGGGGGTGAGATGGTGCTGCGGACCCGGGGGTGGGAAGGTGCTGCGGGCCCGGGGGTGGGAAGGTGCTGCGGACCCGGGGGTGGGATGGTGCTGCGGGCCCGGGGGTGGGACGGTGCTGCGGACCCGGGGGTGGGAAGGTGCTGCGGGCCCGGGGGTGAGATGGTGCTGCGGTCCCGGGGGTGGGACGGTGCTGCGGTCCCGGGGGTGGGAAGGTGCTGCGGGCCCGGGAGTGGGAAGGTGCTGCGGACCCGGGGGTGGGAAGGTGCTGCGGGCCCGGGGGTGGGACGGTGCTGCGGACCCGGGAGTGGGAAGGTGCTGCGGACCCGGGGGTGGGACGGTGCTGCGGACCCGGGGGTGGGACGGTGCTGCGGACCCGGGGGTGGGACGGTCCTGCGGACCCGGGGGTGGGACGGTGCTGCGGACCCGGGGGTGGGACGGTGCTGCGGACCCGGGGGTGGGACGGTCCTGCGGACCCGGGAGTGGGAAGGTGCTGCGGACCCGGGGGTGGGACGGTGCTGCGGACCCGGGGGTGGGAAGGTGCTGCGGACCCGGGGGTGGGAAGGTGCTGCGGACCCCGGGGTGGGACGGTGCTGCGGTCCCGGGGGTGGGAAGGTGCTGCGGACCCCGGGGTGGGACGGTGCTGCGGTCCCGGGGGTGGGAAGGTGCTGCGGACCCGGGGGTGGGAAGGTGCTGCGGACCCGGGGTGGGAAGGTGCTGCGGGCCCGTGGGTGGGAAGGTGCTGCGGGCCCGGGGGTGGGACGGTGCTGCGGACCCGGGGGTGGGACGGTGCTGCGGACCCGGGGGTGGGAAGGTGCTGCGGGCCCGGGGGTGGGACGGTGCTGCGGACCCGGGGGTGGGAAGGTGCTGCGGGCCCGGGGGTGGGACGGTGCTGCGGTCCCGGGGGTGGGACGGTGCTGCGGACCCGGGGGTGGGACGGTGCTGCGGACCCGGGGGTGGGACGGTGCTGCGGACCCGGGGGTGGGACGGTGCTGCGGACCCGGGGGTGGGACGGTGCTGCGGGCCCGGGGGTGGGAAGGTGGTGCGGACCCGGGGGTGGGAAGGTGCTGCGGACCCGGGAGTGGGAAGGTGCTGCGGACCCGGGAGTGGGAAGGTGCTGCGGACCCGGGGGTGGGACGGTGCTGCGGACCCGGGGGTGGGACGGTCCTGCGGACCCGGGGGTGGGAAGGTGCTGCGGGCCCGGGGTGGGAAGGTGCTGCGGACCCGGGAGTGGGAAGGTGCTGCGGACCCGGGGGTGGGACGGTGCTGCGGACCCAGGGGTGGGACGGTCCTGCGGACCCGGGGGTGGGACGGTGCTGCGGACCCGGGGGTGGGACGGTGCTGCGGACCCGGGGGTGGGACGGTGCTGCGGACCCGGGGGTGGGACGGTGCTGCGGGCCCGGGGGTGGGAAGGTGGTGCGGACCCGGGGGTGGGAAGGTGCTGCGGACCCGGGGGTGAGATGGTGCTGCGGACCCAGGGGTGGGAAGGTGCTGCGGACCCGGGGGTGGGACGGTGCTGCGGACCCCGGGGTGGGAAGGTGCTGCGGGCCCGGGGGTGGGAAGGTGCTGCGGACCCGGGGGTGGGACGGTGCTGCGGACCCGGGGGTGGGAAGGTGCTGCGGGTCCGGGGGTGGGAAGGTGCTGCGGGCCACGGGGTGGGAAGGTGCTGCGGGCCCGTGGGTGGGAAGGTGCTGCGGGCCCGGGGGTGGGACGGTGCTGCGGACCCGGGGGTGGGACGGTGCTGCGGACCCGGGGGTGGGACGGTGCTGCGGGCCCGGGGGTGGGACGGTGCTGCGGTCCCGGGGGTGGGAAGGTGCTGCGGACCTGGGGGTGGGAAGGTGCTGCGGACCCGGGGGTGGGAAGGTGCTGCGGACCCGGGGGTGGGACGGTGCTGCGGGCCCGGGGGTGGGAAGGTGGTGCGGACCCGGGCGTGGGAAGGTGCTGCGGACCCGGGGGTGGGAAGGTGCTGCGGACCCGGGGGTGAGATGATGCTGCGGACCCGGGGGTGGGATGGTGCTGCGGGCCCGGGGGTGGGAAGGTGCTGCGGACCCGGGGGTGGGACGGTGCTGCGGACCCCGGGGTGGGAAGGTGCTGCGGACCCGGGGGTGGGACGGTGCTGCGGACCCCTGGGTGGGAAGGAGCTGCGGGCCCGGGGGTGGGAAGGTGCTGCGGGCCCGGGGGTGGGAAGGTGCTGCGGACGTGGGGGTGGGACGGTGCTGCGGACCCCGGGGTGGGAAGGTGCTGCGGACCCGGGGGTGGGAAGGTGCTGCGGGCCCGGGGGTGGGAAGGTGCTGCGGGCCCGGGGGTGGGAAGGTGCTGCGGGCCCGGGGGTGGGAAGGTGCTGCGGACCCGGGGGTGGGACGGTGCTGCGGACCCGGGGGTGGGACGGTCCTGCGGACCCGGGGGTGGGACGGTGCTGCGGACCCGGGGGTGGGACGGTCCTGCGGACCCGGGGGTGGGAAGGTGCTGCGGACCCGGGAGTGGGAAGGTGCTGCGGACCCGGGGGTGGGACGGTGCTGCGGACCCGGGGGTGGGACGGTCCTGCGGACCCGGGGGTGGGACGGTGGTGCGGACCCGGGGGTGGGAAGGTGCTGCGGGCCCGGGGTGGGAAGGTGCTGCGGACCCGGGGGTGGGATGGTGCTGCGGACCCGGGGGTGGGAAGGTGCTGCGGGCCCGGGGTGGGAAGGTGCTGCGGACCCGGGGGTGAGATGGTGCTGCGGTCCCGGGGGTGGGAAGGTGCTGCGGACCCCGGGGTGAGATGGTGCTGCGGACCCAGGGGTGGGATGGTGCTGCGGGCCCGGGGGTGGGAAGGTGCTGCGGACCCGGGGGTGGGATGGTGCTGCGGACCCGGGGGTGGGATGGTGCTGCGGACCCGGGGGTGGGATGGTGCTGCGGTCCCGGGGGTGGGACGGTGCTGCGGTCCCGGGGGTGGGAAGGTGCTGCGGGCCCGGGGGTGGGAAGGTGCTGCAGACCCGGGGGTTGGAAGGTGCTGCGGGCCCGGGGGTGGGAAGGTGCTGCGGGCCCGGGGGTGGGAAGGTGCTGCGGACCCGGGGGTGGGAAGGTGCTGCGGACCCGGGGGTGGGAAGGTGCTGCGGACCCGTGGGTGGGAAGGTGCTGCGGACCCGGGGGTGGGACGGTGCTGCGGACCCGGGGGTGGGACGGTCCTGCGGACCCGGGGGTGGGACGGTGGTGCGGACCCGGGGGTGGGAAGGTGCTGCGGGCCCGGGGTGGGAAGGTGCTGCGGACCCGGGGGTGGGATGGTGCTGCGGACCCGGGGGTGAGATGGTGCTGCGGACCCAGGGGTGGGATGGTGCTGCGGGCCCGGGGGTGGGAAGGTGCTGCGGACCCGGGGGTGGGATGGTGCTGCGGACCCGGGGGTGGGCTGCGGTCCCGGGGGTGGGACGGTGCTGTGGTCCCGGGGGTGGGACGGTGCTGTGGTCCCGGGGGTGGGAGAGATCTGCCTCTGTGGAGCGGCTGCAAGGACTTCACAGCACGGTACAGCATGAAGCAGGCTGCTGGCTTCTTGTCTCAATGTGGTGAGTATATTGAGTGAGCGTGTGAGTGTGTCTGAGTAAGGGGGCAAAAGAGAGTTGGGGGGAGAGAGTAAGGCGGCAACAGATGGGGAGAGAGTAAGGAGACGAGAAAGAGGAGGAGTGAAGGGTGAGAGAATAAGGGGCAAGAGAGAGGGGAGAGAGTAAGGGGGCAAGAGAGAAGGGGGAGAGTGTGAGGGGAGAAGAGAGAGGGAGTGTAAGGGGGAAGAGGTGTAGAGAGCGAGGGAGCGTAAGGTTGGGAAGAGGGAGGGAGTGTAAGGGGGGGAGAGGGAGTTTGAAATGGGGGAAGAGAGATATGAACGAATGGGGGGGGGGGAGAGATGGACGGGGGCATGTGGAGAGGGCTGGGGTTCCCTAGAATTTCACAATCTAATTCTAGGAATCCTTAACCAAAAAAAGGTTGAAATCCCTGCTCTATACTCAGAGCTTTCAACAGCTCACCCAGCAACAGCTGCTTTGTTCTTGGAGCAGTAAACACAGCAGGGGGTAGATCGGCGCTTAAAGCAGTGGCCAAACCAGCCACAATCCCATGGCATGTACAGCATCTGTGTTCTTGTGTAAACTTCTATGGAGTATTTCAAACGGATCTATCCTCATCATTACATCCACTAGATCAGGGGTGCTCAACTCCAGCGATAATAATAGGGAAGAGGGAGGGGGCTCTTGCTACAGTCAGTATGGTTGGTGAGAGGTGCCGGGGGCTAGTAAATAGACAAGACCACTGGTCTCGAGAGGACAAGAACAGAAAAGGCCCCCGTTACCTAGCACGCTACTCGTGTATAAATGGCTATATTCAAATCTAACCTTTATGAGGTATGTATTCAAATAATGTGACGCGTAAAACTAGCAGAACATAAACGACACTGACATTAATAATAGGTGAAGTTGCAATCCAGATCACAGTATGGTACAGTGTACTTGTCTGTACAGGTGTCTTAGATTGTCATGAAATGTAAACCAGATAGAGTATAAACACACGGAATAGAGTCTGGTATATCCACAGGTAGCACCCCAAACGTAACGCAAGTGCTTCTAAATGAGATCTTTTAAAATATCTTTGAAGTCTCATAGGAATAAATATTGACCGTATAATACAAGGTGCTGTTGGTATAATAAGCTCCTAAGTATCGGTTTGGTATATCCGACTCTAAGAACCAAGTAGTGCAGACTGTATGAAAGACTGTGATAAAGGCTAAACCTCAAAACCTCTCATTACAATTCGGAATTGCTTAATAGCATATATTGGTGCACCCCAATTTCCATATAATAAGGATTCAATAGGTTCTAACTCTTATGGCAACTATGAGTGCCTATGGTATTAGGAAACTGCCACTATGTAATGTGGCAGAGCATAATGGTAGATCAATATATATATATTGATCTATCAATCTCGGTATTCACACACCCGAGTGGCACCACGCGGCTGTGCGGGCAGACCGCGTGTGTAAGTTACACCGATAGATGCAGGGCATATGAAATTAAAGGTTTTGAGACCCTTTGTTGTTGCCCTACCCTCTTACTTGAAGAGTAAGGTTCTAGCAAGACTTGATGATGCAGTTAATGAAGATGACACCATCATTCTCATAAGCATCGACGTCGAGGCTGTATACACAAGCATTTCAAGAGGCAGACGCATTACGTGAGTGGTTCGGCCAATCGCAGCAAACCAGCTCTGTGATGTCATGGTCACTCCCCTGCCACGCCCCTCCCCCCCGCAATAGCCTCCTACACTATGAGCACAGATCGTGTGTGCTACTGCAGCAAGAGCTCGCACTCACAAGCAAGCGGAGTGTATGAGCGCGGCCTGACAGGCATCTCGCAGTCATACTCCGTCCTGCAATCAGACTTTCCTTCTCTTTCATGCACAGCTTCAATCCACTTCACACAAAACACTTTCATCATGGTTGGGCACGTTACAGGCAGCCGCACAAGCATTCCTCTTTCCCAACTGTTCTTTGAAATCACTTATTTGCCTTCTTATACAGAGTGAATGATCAGTCTCTGTGCTGCTGGAAGATGCCACAAAGGACCCAATTGGCCCCCTGTGCATCCTTCAGCTTTTCCACAAGCCGCTTATTCTCCCTGCCAAGCTCCCTATAACGGCCCAGCGGGCCTACTGCGTGGTTTGCCTACCCCACCATAGAAATTTAGACGACACAGTTTTTTGTGGAAGTAAAAATGGTCACAGCTTTATTGTTTAACAATACTATCAAATAACTGTCAGGCCATAAATGACGACACGCGTCAACCGGGAGACACAGTCTCCGCCGTGATGGACACTCTCGCCCCTTACCACGGCCCCGTCATCCGTACACACTAGGTCCCCCTTTTCATGGCCGCGTGGGCCTACCCGCATAGGATAGAGCCCAGCTACCTAAGATTGGTGCCAGGGGTACAGCGACCGACCGCCTGCGTCGGCGCCTCCAGCCCGCACGATCTTCTCCGGGGGACCGTTACTGGCGGCCCATCCGCATAGGGTGGAGCCCCATTTCGGGTATTCACGGTGTCCCTATGATGACAGGCCTGACAGTTCCGCCAAAGCTGTAACGATGGATCTGCTAACAGATTCATAAGAAATGGTTAGACATAACAGCATTCTTCCTGGGATGGGTGGGTGGGAAAAAACAGGATTCGTGCATTCTCCCTCGCGCTGCGGGTTTAAATAGCCGCCCTCCTGCTCCCCCCTCCCCCCCGCTGCTGCGCGTGCAACTCCACGCTGCCTCGTGGTGAGGGGGAGGGGAGGAGAAAGCTAATCCCTGCAAACTCCGGATGCCCGGCGGCCATTATGAGGGCTCCGGGGCCATTTTGGATCCTCTGCCCTTTTTTCTCTAAGCAAGTGTGCTGCTTCCCTACTCCCACAGCAGCAGCACTGTTTGCAGCAATGTTAAGAGATTCAATTGCATTTTTTTTTTAATCCTGCACTTTTTGTTCTAAATCCTGTTTTTGCACACTTATAACTTTATACTGTTCCCCTATCCAGCGGGCAGCAAAAATCAGTGCAGTCTTTCCCTTTGATTTGGAAAGGTGCTTTTGTATTGTATTGTATGTCTTTATTTATATAGCGCCAAAAGTGTGCTCAGCGCTTCACTAAGAATACAGTACAGGGAATTATAATAATAAGTGCAGCAAAATCAGACACTAGGAAAGGACATGTTCTGCTATTGATTGCCCACGTCACAGAATTCTGAAGCTGAAACCACGGATCTAAGGGCTGGACCCCGCTGGCTACTGCAGCGCCCGCTGTGGCAGACGCTGCAGGGACAAGAGCCCTCCCTCAATGGCGCCGGGCCCGCTGCGAGGGGGGGCCGCAGCGCTGGGGCGCGAGTTGCTCGAGAGCAGGACTCGCTACGGAGCGCTAAGCCACGCCCCCCACCGCGGTTCAGCCAATGAGGGCGAACCTGCCGGGTGACGTCATGGCCGCTCCCCCGTCACTCCCTCGCCACGCCTCCCCCCTGGTCTTTTGGTCTGCAGCTCGCTGGGGCCTCAGCATGAGGCTCTTTTCATGCATTTAGCAATAACTTCCGGCTTTCTGACCGTTGCAATCTTTTTCCATCAGACCCTCCATTCTGAAATAATAATAAATGATGACTCAAATTGCTCCACACCCATAATTGAACAACAGATGAATTTATCCACAATACTGTTCACTTATAAATGCGTTTGTCTCGCACGCTGATACCCCACACTGTACGCCGGTTCGCAGTGGCGGGTGTAAAATGTTTCCGCCTCCTGCAGTGCCGCCCTCCTCCGCCTGCAGCGTCGTGACGATGCGTTTCCATGACAGCGCGCCGTCATGTGCCGCCACGTTGTCATGGCAACGCGGCACAATGCGCCATCGCAGCGTCCTTTGACGCCGCCCTGCTGCAGAAGGAGAAGGTAAGCGACCGTTAGAGAGGCCCCACGCTCTCCCCCAGCAATCGGTGGAGAAGAGAGCGGGGCCGATGTATATGGGTCAAAGAGAAAAAACATAAAATGTGTCGCCCCAAAATTGTACCGCCCCAGGCCCGGGTCTAATAGGAAATCTGGCACTGCTGCTTCAGCAATATAAATACAATTCTGTATTTCACGTTCTTTTTGGGTAAGTGTCACATAGAAACGCAAATACACGAGAACATGGAAAAAAGGATGTATTCATGTAAACAAATGAAACTGCTGTTAAAATATTATATATATATATATACACACACACACACACACACGTTTGAAGTTATGGTGGGTGAAAAAGGCAACAAAAAACCTCCACCGTATTGCATATAGCAAATAAAAAGATCACTTGTGAGCACATTCACATGTCTTAGGCAGGTCTGCAACCCTGCCTTTCACCATTATCACCCAGCATACAGCGCTTCCACTGCAGCAAGGGTTTCTGGGAAATGACATGCAAATGAGCACACAATGTGTTCCCATGCTGTGTTTTTAAAGCTGTTTTAACAGCGAGCATTTGATTATATGGGCTCCATGTAACAATGGTTCTTCAGACAATAGGTGACATATTGGGTGCACATTTGCATGTCATTTCCCAGAATCCCTTGCTGCAGTGGAAGCACTGTATGCTGGGGATAATGGTGAAAGGCGGGGTTGCAGACCTGCCTAAGACGTGTATATATATATACCATACATTTTAAGTTATGGTGGGTGGAAAAGGCGACAGAAAACCATATATATATATGATAAATTACATCATGTTACGATATACTGTAATTATAAAGTGATGGTAGAGATTACATGTTTCATACAGGGATATATTACCCTCTTGAGGAATTTCCTTTATTTCACCATTCAGACCTTCCCTCTGGAACCTCTTCTTTTTGTCTCCACCAAAAAACCTCTGGGCTTTAATACCAGTTTTGGTGACTTCCTCCCTGCACAGAACCATGTGTCCAATTCCTATTGGTTAGGAGGATCCTAATGAATCTGTTTCGCAGCTAAACAGAAACACTGGCTATCTGCTATCTGCTTTCTGTAGGCCATTTGCTGCCTGGAGTTGTCATCCCCCATTGTACATACAACTGTTGTTTACCATTTCTTTGACGCATAGTGGAGGTTTTCGCATAACTGAGAAAGATGTCTATTGAAGTGTGAATTACCATCACTGTGTTGAGTTTCACATGGTATCTTGCCATCTGTTCACACAAATGTTCATGCGAAGGCATGTAAGACACAGGCCTATATAGATATACAGTTTACAGGTTCTTATTGTGACAGTACACCCCGTACAGCGTACTGGCACCATTCTCTCTTACCTTCTCCTGCTGTTTATCTCTGGCAACATCTGGTAACGCCGCAACGCCACATTGCCATGACAACATGATGCCACCCGGCATTGCCATGGCAACATGGCGCCATGACGAGCAGTAGGAGAAGATAAGAGGCTCGGTACCAGCACCTTTTCTATTACAAAAAAAGCACTGGATATATATTCAATCATATACTGTACTAAATATAAATATATATATATATATACTAGCTGATATACCCGGCACTGCCCGGGATTTAATGTTGTGGCTCCCCCTATCTCTCTTTCTCCCTTCCACTGTCTCCCCCCTCTTTCTCCCCCGTTCACAGCAATACGCCCCCCCCCCCCTTCAAAGCTCCGTTACAACCCCTGTTCACAGCTCTGGTCCCCCCCCCACCCCAGTTCACATCTCGGATTTCCCCCCCCCCCTTTTGCCAGCTGTGATTCCCCCTGTGTATTTGTCAGCTGACCTGACTGAGGGGGGGGGAAGTGTGTGTCAGGACTTTGACTGAGTGGGTGGGTGACTGAGTGGGTGGGAGACTTACCTTGACCGGGTGGGTGGTGGTTCCTGGTGGCAGACTGTTCCCCTCCTGGCCCTGATATCTCCGTGGCTTCTACCTGGGGCAGGAGGTGGGGTCGGGAAGTTGGCGGGGGGGGGGGCAAGAGTGGCAGGCTGGGGCAGGAGGGCCGCGCCACGCTTCCCCTCTGTTCCTCTTTGGGAGTGAGGAGGGAGGAGCGTGGAGTTTGCAGCTGGTTTAGGAGGGCTGCACCGCGCTTCCCCTCCGTTCCTCGTTGGGAGCGAGGGGGGAGGAGCCTGGAGTTGGCGGCTGGTTTAGGAGGGCCGTGCTTCCCTTCCGTTCCTCATTGGGATCGAGGGGGTAGGAGCCTGAAGTTGGCGGCTGGGGCAGGAGGGCCGCGCCGCGCTTCCCCTCCGTCCGGGAGCCGGTTGGGATCGAGGAGGGAGGAGCCTGAAGTTGGCGGCTGGGGCAGGAGGGCCGCGCCGCGCTTCCCCTCCGTCCGGGAGCCGGTTGGGAGCAAGGGGGGAGGAGCCTCAAGTTGGCGGCTGGGGCAGGAGGGCCGCGCCGCGCTTCCCCTCCGTCCGGGAGCCGGTTGGGAGCGAGGGGGAGGAGCCTGAAGTTGGCGGCTAGGGCAGGAGGGCCGCGCCGCGCTTCCCCTCCGTCCGGGAGCCGGTGCAGGGCGGCGCACGTGAGGGTGATTGTGATGGGGGGGTGATGGGGGGGAGGGGCCGGTGGGGAGGTGAGCTGGGTGAAGAGGACAGAGAGAGAGAGAGTGTGTGTGTGTCAGTCAGTCAGTTGGGTGAGGCCGAGGGGCAAGAGAGTGGCAGTTGGGTGACGTCATAGAGCCACCAATCTGATTGGCCAGAGGCTGAGGACCAATCAGATTCACCGCATCTAGCACCAACCATACACATTTCGAATTTATATATTAAGATATTGACGAGAAAATGTTTGTGAGTCCCAATCATAATTACGTAAATTCCATAGTTTTTCCATGATAACCTTCTTGAATCAAAACCAGTCTTTTCTTAAATATCTAAATATCTTATATTAACCAATTTTATGTCTTTTGAAACAAAATGATGTACGAATTAGACAAACAATGAGTTATTAAAAGTCAGGGTATGTGAAAAAGTTATCTGGTTTTATTAGCTAAATTAAAGGGGATCATTAGAATCAGGTGTCTAAATAATTAGATCTTCAGGTGTGAGTAACCTATATAAAGATCAGAAACTTTGTGAGTTTGGTCTTCGCTATCCATACAGGGGTGTTGAACCACGTCATGCCACGATCAAACGAAATCTCTGAGGACCTCAGAAAAGCAGTTATTGATGCTCATCAGTCTATAAATGGTTGCAAAACCATTTCTAAGGAGTTGGGGCTCCACCAATCCACTGTCAGACAAATGGAGAAAGTTCAAGACCACAGTCACTCTACCCTGGAGCGGTCGTCCTACCAAAAACTCTCCAAGAACAAACCAGCAAATCATTCAGGAAATCATAAAGAACCCAGGAGTAACATCCAAGGATCTGCAGGCCACTCTCGCCTTGGCTAATGTGAGTGTTTGACTCAACTATCAGAAAAAGACTGAACAAGAATGGTGTTCATGGAAGGATTGCCAGGAGGAAGCCACTGCTCTCTAAAAAGAACATTGCTGCCGTCTGAAGTTCGCCAAAGAGCACATAGATGATCCACAAGACTTCGGGAACAATGTTCTCTGGACAGACCAGTCAAAGTTTTTGGCCTCAATGACAAATGTTATGTTTTCCAAAAACCAAAACTATGTTTGAACAGAAGAACCTCATCCCAAGCATGGCGGTTGGAGTATGATAGTTTGGGGCTACTTTGCTACCTCAGTATCTGGACGACTTGCCATCATTGACACAACCATGAATTCTGCATTGTATCAGAAGATTTTAGAGGAGAATGTCAGGCCATCCGTCCGTGAGCTGAAGCTGAACAGAAAGTGGGTCATGCAGCAAGACAATGATCCTAAACATATAAGCAGATCTACAAAGAATGGCTGCAGAAGAAGAAATGCCACGTTTTAGACTGGTCTAGTTAAAGTCCGGACCTAAACCCCATCGAAAAGTTGTGGCAGGACCTGAAGTGAGCTATCCATGCAAGGAAGCTCTGAAATGTCACTGAGCTGAAGCAGTTCTGTAAGGAGGAATGGGCCCAACTTCCTCAGACCTGATGTGAGAGACTGACCAGCAGTTACAGGAAATGCTTAGCTGAAGTCATTGCTGCTCAAGGAGGTGCCACCAGGTACTGAATCTAAAGGGTCACACACTTTCTCACACGCAGATATTGAAAGTTTAATCATTTGTGGATAAATACATGTTGAAAAGTATCATGTTTGTGTGTCATTTGTTTGATCATGGTTTATCTATTATTATGATCTAGATTAAGATCTAATAATATTTTAGGTTTGAAATACACAAACCTTTTCTTGCCACTGTGTGTGTGTGTGTGTGTGTGTGTGTGTGTATGTGTGTGTGATGAGACCCATTAAGCTCGAAACGGCTGTCTGTGGGTAGGTTTACTGGCTATGCATCTTAACCCAGGCTGTGCTCAATGCTGTGATATGCAGCAAGCATAAACTTATAGGGGACCATGTGATATGTTTTTGAAGCAAAAGGTGGCACTGTGTGCTCATTTGCATGTCATTTCCCAGAATCCCTTGCTGCAGTGGAAGCACTGTATGCTGGGTGGTAATGGTGAAAGGCAGGGTTGCAGACCTGTCTAAGACATGCAAGTGTGTATGTGTGTGTAAGCAACCGGCACTCCAATAGTCGTCATGTAAGGTAGGTGCATGTCCCATAAAAAAACAATAAATATACGAAACCGTTCGCACGAGAATCAGCAGACAGCACTCACATTGAGTAATAAAATATATAATGTAGAAAACAAGACTCACCTGAAGAGATATACCTGTTATCTGTATATAGTACTCAATGTTTCTACCCTTTCAATATTTCAATACAAAGTTCAAAAGAAGTTGGAGTGTCTGCAGATTGTTTTCTTCCCCATCACCTCCCCTATTCCCCATTCCAGTCAGTCGGCGAATAAGGCTTGTCCCTAGCACCAACACCCACTGTACAGCTGGTAATCAGAGAGGAGGGTGTGATACTCGGTGCAGCACCTCTCCTCAGGTGTTTCACTATCTGTGGGACTTGTAGCTGTCGGGAGGAAGGAGTAATATCCAACTAAGCACCTGAGGGGGAGAGTGATACTTTCTGGCATACGAGAAAACACGTGAGACCCGGTGAAATATCGGAGGAGACATACGGTGGGACATACTGCTGGGTAACCTACGGAGGACGGTGTAATACCAAGCGGAGTGCCAGAGGGGAAGAGAAGGAGTGGGGCACTTAAAACTGCTGAGGCTCCAATGAGAGATCAATTTGGGAGACGCACTACAGCAGATCGGGTCACTGTCCTTGCCTGTGAGATGCCCGGTGGGACAGCCAGCAAGACACACAAAGTCACAATCTGAATGAATAACATTGTGTTTTGTGAGAAACTCTCATTGTAGTTTCTACATGTTGGCTTTGGGACTCTAAGCCAGAGGTATTACCATTGTGATATAGAGAGAAAACACAGAGACACTACATGCTGCTTTATTGCATTGACTCTTTCTCAATATTGTGGAACATCACTGACTTTTGACTCTATTTGTTCTAACCTCTATGTATCATTTTTAGAATAATACCATTTCCAATAGTGTATCTGATACAGTATCTACACCTTATTAGCCCCTTAAATAATTCTTATTAGAAACACGTATACAACAGTTTCTTGTTGCGCCAAATGCAATATTTTTCATATATATTGTGATGCCCACACCACGTTGTAGCATCTTTTAGTCCCAGATAAAGGCAGGAAACGTCGTACTCTTACATGAGGTTTATTTACAGGGATTAAATCATATGCTAACAGGCCCACTGTCCTTTTAAGTTAAAACAAAACATAAAAAATAACACCTATTCCCTTTAGGGAAAGCAAACTACACTGTAGCTTTAACCCTCACTAGTTGGATGGCCAGCTAAACTGGTTCCCATCCAAAATATGCCCTGGCATATGCAACAATTTAACACAGTCTGCATACAATAATAAGGGTTTTGCTTATCTTAGTCCTTTTGTAGCAGGAGTCCCTGCTTCAGCACGGCCTTGTCGTCCCTTTTTAGGGGAACTCAGCCCCACGTTGAGCCCAGAGAAACTCCTCTGTACCAGCTTCCGCAGTTGGGGAGCACTTCCTATCTCTCCCCCCCCCCCCTCCACCTTCTCTGGGGAAAATAGTCTCTCAGCATAGCAGCTTTCAGTCTGTCTTTTAAACCACTTCCTTGTTCACTCAGACCAGGCAGATTAACTCCATTAGTTAGCAGCTGCTACTGGCTTCTCTTTGAGGAATTAAACCTCAGTGGACTGGAAAGCACACATACTGCACTGTTCCATCACCTACAGGACAGTGATGGTATCTATATACAAAGGTGACACATTGTGTGCTCATTTGCATGTCATTTCCCAGAATCCCTTGCTGCAGTGGAAGCACTGTATGCTGGGAATAATGGTGAAAGGCAGGGTTGCAGACCTGCCTAAGACATGTGAATGTGCTCACAAGTGATCTTTTTATTTGCTATATGCAATACGGTGGAGGTTTCTTGTTGCCTTTTTCACCCACCATAACTTAAGACGTGTATATATATATATTATATATATATAAATATATAAAAACACAAACATAACCGCATCAAAAACCAATATATATAAACTAGATCAAAAACCACAAATATACCAAAATAAAGGTATGTGGCGGTGCTATGGGAAAGCAAATATTGTAACACAAGAGAAAGACAGACAGAAAAATCCCAAAACAAGCATTCTGGTCAAATGAAAAAAATAGAATATGTGTGTGTGCTAATATACACACACACACACACACACACACACACACACACACACACACACACACACACACACACACACACACACACACACACACACACACACACACACACATTATCTAGGTCAGACAGTTTGCAATATCAAATCACAGTTTATGCTGAAATTAAACTTAAATTCTTACACACTCTACCCCTCTCCTCTCTCTCATTCTCTCACTCTCTCCCCCTCTTCTCACTCTTTCCCCTCCTCTCACTCTTCCCCCCCCCCCTCTCACTCTCTCCCTTTCCCTCTCTCTCCTCCTCCTCCACTTTCACTCCCTCTCTCCCTTTCTCCCTCTCCTCTCTCCCCCTCCACTACCTCAGTCTACTGTCACACTCTCACTCTCACCCCCCCTTCTCTCGCACTCTCTCCCCCTCCGCTGTCTCTCCCCTCCTCACTCATCTCCCCGTCCTCTCTCAGGCCTTCAGAGGATGCCTCACGTTACTGGTCTCAGTTCGCTCAGCAGCGGGAGGAGCCGGCGGACAGGAGGCAGCGCAGGAACGGGCGGTTGGTGTGGTATTGTGTGCTCATAATGTCGGGGAGTATGATTATGCACTACATGGGCTTCCGGTACGTATACATGGTGTGCTCATTTGCATGTCATTACCCAGAATCCCCAGCGGCAGTGGTAGTACTGTATGCTAAGAGATAATGGGGAAAGGCAGGGTTATGGATCTGTCTGAGAAGTGAATGTGCTCACAAGTGGGATTTGAATTAGGTATATGTATGTATATACAAATGTGTGTACCTAACACCCCGTAACATCCACACCCCCAAACCTTAATAGATACAGCTGTGCGGTTGGACTTTACCCTTTGTTCCAACATTGCCCATCATTCCCTCTAAAGTTTAAGCTCTAACCTTTACAACAAATACTCACCTATTGTTCCACGATTT
Organism: Ascaphus truei; assembly: GCF_040206685.1. Lineage (NCBI taxonomy): Eukaryota > Metazoa > Chordata > Amphibia > Anura > Ascaphidae > Ascaphus > Ascaphus truei. The sequence goes on along the minus strand of NC_134496.1, from coordinate 20,188,530 downwards.
ATAAATAATACTACCTATTACGCATTTACATCCCGGGCAACGCCGGGTCTCTCAGCTAGTTCCCTCTAAAGTTTAAGCTCTCAGGATCAGGATAACATCTGTACCTGTGTGTGCTTGTCTGTCCTTATTTGGTATGTTATTTCTATTACTCTGTACCCCCATTGTACCGTGCTACACAATATGTTGGCGCTTTACGAATAGATGACAATAATAATGTGTATGTGTGCATGTATGTATGTATATTTGTCTGTGTGTGTGTGTGTGTGTGCATATATATATATATATATATATATGTATGTATGTATGTATGTATGTATGTATGTATATATGTCTGTATATATCTGTGTGTATATATGTGTGTGTGTGTGTGTGTGTGTGTGTGTGTGTGTGTGTGTGTGTGTGTGTGTGTGTGTGTGTGTGTGTGTGTGTGTGTGTGTGTATAAAATACCTAGAAAAACAAATCTTGAGAGAAATATGGAGGTGTCTACAAAACCTAGCAGAAAAATATAGTTTACTGTTCAGAAATATCTAGAAAAGCCTATCCAGAAGATAGACAGGCAGAATATCCAGGGCGGGGGAATAGAAAGGGGCGATATCTCTAAAAACCTGCGGAGTATCTATAGACAGGCAGAATATCCCCAATCTGGTATGAGTGAAACGCGTGGGGCTATGTGCGGAGTGCGGTTGGAGTGTAATTAGCTCCTCTGTCTTTCCTCATTACAGAACGCTAAGAGAAATAAATAATACCTTCATAGACGAACAGCAGCAACGGATCCTAAAGCTTTATAATGAGGTGAAGGAGAGAGCCAGGTGAGATAATCCTCCATATAAGCACACACCCCTTATAGGCACGTCTTCTCACAGGTCTGACATGCCCTTTTTTTTTATGGAGGTAACCCCTGTTATAAGAATATCTCCACACAACCTCTATGTGCCCCTCTATGAAAGTAACCCCGGTTATAAGAACACCCTCCTTCTAAGAATATCTCCACACAGCCTCTATGTGCCCCTCTATGAAAGTAACCCCTGTTATAAGACCCCCCCCCTCATCCACTAGAGCCCCGACGTACCTCTACCCATAAGGGGGATCCCCTTTTATAAGAACACCCCTTATAAGAACATCTCCACACAGCCCGACGCGCCCCTTATGGGGAGAAACACTCCTCAGAGCCCAGACGTGCCCCTGCTTACGTTACCCTTGTTATAAGAACCACCCCTTTATTAGGAACTTTTGTCCCTGTAGGGTGAACGGGGTAAGGAAGCAGCAGGAGATTCTGCGTCAGAAACACGCAGAGTACACCGAGAAATATGGCGGTCGCGGTCGGGCCGATGGGGCCGAAAGATGACGGGTGAAGAAACGAAGGGGGAGGAGGGTTAGTGCGGATGGGGTGAGCGTCTACTCCTGGGGTGGGCGACTTCAGTCCCCACCAACAGGTCAGGTGTTCAGAATATCCCTGTTTAGACTGAGCCACTGATTGAGCCAGCTGTGTTGAAGCAGGAACTGATAGAGCCAGCTGTGCTGAAGCAGGAATATCCTGAAAACCTGGCCTGTTGGTGGCTCTTGAGGACTGGAGTTGCCCACTCCATGTTTACCCCCCTATTCCAGCCAAAGTGGGGGGAACGATACCCTCCCTGAATAAAGACTTTAGATTTAGGAACCCAGGAACTGTCCCACTGACAACTTTCGAGAGTGATCTGCAACGGGTGGCAGTATAAAGCGGATTTTACCCAGAATACATTGCTGGCAAATATCCTGTACTCTGGTTGTTACAATCCTAGCGGCGTGCGAATCCTCTTTTTTTGCGGTACTTTTATATATGGTCGTTGCCATGGTTTAATTATAAGGGCCCTATAACTCGGCTGCATTTTCTTGCAGTCCCAGCAAGGAATGTTTTAATGATGATTAAGGCGGGTAAATCCTACAGAAAGTGTATTCTTATACTGTAGGATGTTTTATAGCTTCTGCGCCTCACTTTGTAGGACGCAGTCTGCCTCGTATATTCTATTTATACAACAGGACTTCTACATGGTCTGTGTCTCCGTTTGTACACACACACTATCGTATACACAGCCTCACACACAGTGACACACGCACTGTCGTATACACAGCCTCACACACAGTGACACACACACATTGGCAGAATGTGCTATGTTGTTTATTTAGCAGCCCAGGGACACTGGCTATAGTACCCACTCTACATCAGTGCTTTACAACATGGGTTCCGCGGGCGTCCCTAAAGAGGTCTCTGCAATTTAGAAAATTGAACCAAATACAGAAGAATTTACAATGCATTTGATCTCAGACGTGCTATTAGAGAGGGTTGGGGTTCCTTACAATACTGTACATCTGATCTCAGACGTGCTATTAGAGAGGGTTGCGGTTCCTTACAATGCATCTGATCTCAGACGTGCTATTAGAGAGGGTTGCGGTTCCTTACAATGCATCTGATCTCAGACACGCTATTAGAGAGGAGTACAGAAGTAAAACGGGATGACCAAAAATTAAAGTGTTTATTGAAGCTTGGCAAACATATGAAATGGTACCAGAACTGACACACTAACGCGTTTCACACGCAAAGGGCTTTATCAAAGAGTGACATTACAGTACTGCTTGCGTCTTGATATAGAAACCCCCTCCTAAGAGTAATGAATGAGGAACTCTGTACTGCTGTGCACCGGCATTTATTCTCACCGTGGGAACCACTCTACTCTGCTATCAGCGCATGAGAGCACGCACAGCGAGAGCTTCCCCCAACGAGACCGTGAGTTAAAACACTTTCCACATTATGGTGCATTATACCAGTGGGATCTTATGTGTATTTGAATCCTAAGAGCCGGTTGAAGTGGGAGCTCTGAGTTGAACCCTAGCGCAGCATCAGGCTACCAAGATTCATTCGTGGGAATGGGGGTAGGGTAGACCACATTGGTATATGTGCAGCATCTAGGGATCTCCTATGTCCGCGATAGGACGCACCCGTCACCGGATGCTAACTGCTTTCTCCCCCTGCTCCACTTTGTGCAAGCTCAGCCGAGTGGGGCAATCGTGATTGGAGTCTTACCGGGGCACTCTATGGAGACGGGGGTATGCCGGTGGTCATCAGCTGATGTGAGACATCTTGGGAACTCCCGTGTCCACGAATGAGGCTCCGTCTGATCTCTCCGTCTACTCCCCCTGCTCCGTATCCTGTGATCCGTATAGAAAAAAAGACCAGACTGACTATGGACAAAAATAGAAATAAATGAGTCCGTGTGCTACTCACGTCCACAGATTTCGTGTGTTCCGTGTTGGCGTGCCTCAATCCCAATAGAGCCGATAGAGAAAAGTGGTTTAAGGTTTGAGTACGGCAAAAGAGATTGGGCTGGAGGTGGGTAAAATTAAATGATTTATTTAATAGGCATAAAGCCAAAATACCGACATAGAGGTGAATCCTCTGACACGTTTCCTGCCTTGACGGCACTTTATCAAAGAGTGATTTTGTGTTCAGAGACAAATCTTTAAATAGGTGCCTCCCTGCTACAACAATCACTCCCATTCCGCCCTTGCCAGGTGTAAATAATAGGGGTAGTCCAATGGGGGCGATTGAAGCTGCCTCAGAGAAGCACCTATCCGTGACTATCAATACATCTACAAGTTACCATACATTATTCTTCCTATCTCTCTCTAAGGCCGAGTCCATAGAAGGACACGCCGCGCTGAGCTGTGCGGATGCTCCGCGCTGAGCCCCTGCATCCTCAATGAGGATGCCTTGAGAGGGGGCTCACGCGAGCGTCCGCAGGCGTGCTGACGAGTTGGAGGTTTCAGCCGAGCGCCAAGCTGTTTTTCAGCGCGCTGCCGGCTGAAAACCTCCAATCACAGCACAGCAGCGTCAACGTCACGGCGCCGTGACATTGACGTCAGTGCGTCGCGGGCGATTGGCCCAGCGACGTCACTGCCCCGCCTCCAACCACCTCCCCCCGGCTCCCTTCGCGCACGTTGGCTCGCCTGCAAGCCCGTGCAATCGCGCTGACTGAAGCAGGCGAGCCTCAGCGTTAGCGCGCCTCCGCTCTCCCCACACCTCTATGGCCCGGGCCTAAGACTGAATGTATCAGCAGTTATAAAAAAATGCAGCAATAAATGCAACCTAATGATACAATGTGGTTAGTATAACAACATTCAGGCCAACAATATATAGAGATGGTATCCATGCCAACTTGGACAAACATCAAATCTGAACAAAAAATATAAATAAAACCAACACTACAGTTAAAAACATACAAAACCCTGCATATAACATATATAATGTACTAAGAATAGGTGATCCATGAAGTATATATCTCGTTCTTTTTCTGAAAAAAACAAACCCCCATGGGTATGATATATAGTGTAATGAACTATATAACGTTGGTTGCAGTGCTCTGTGATCCAATACAGATTTTTGTCTGAAGACTACATGCAGTGTGCTGTCTCTTTTTTGTTGCTGGACCCCAATCTGGTATATATATAATATATATATTGGGGTCCAGCAAAAAAAGAGACAGCACACTGCATGTAGTCTTCAGACAAAAATCTGTATTGGATCACAGAGCATTGCAACCAACGTTTCAGTCACCTAGAGGCACAACCCTGATGAATGTCCCTCTGGGTGATATTGCAGTGCCCTGTGATTCAATACAGTTTTTTGTCTGAAGACTACATGCAGTGTGCTGTCTCTTTTTTTGCTGGACCCCAATCTGGTATATATATATACATTTAATGAATCACCCATTAGGTAAATCTATGGAGTATATTCCAGTGAAGTCTATTTATTCAGGTGGAGAAACCTGGTGAATCCAGTTCAATACTACAAAGTTATCACAAATATATCTCCATCCTGTAGATCTACCAAACGATCATTGATCCAAATTCCTATATCAATAATGCCAGTATATATATATATATATATATATATATATATATATATATATATACACAGTGGTCGACAAATCACCAAATAATCTACTCGCCCAACAAAAAAATCTACTCGCCACCTAGTACCAAACGTGTGATGCCTGGGCCAATAGGAGCTCGCCACGATGTTAAATCCACTCGCCCGGGACGTGCAAATGTATAGGTTTGTCGAACACTGTATATATATATATATATATATATATATATATATATATATATATATATATATATATATATAAAATGATGTAATGAAATGCCATAAAATCGTCATATTCTTAGGGATGAACTTAGTATATATCACATTTAAAGATTTTGCTTCTATGGTATCGTGACTCCCATCCATCAGCATATAAATTGTATATTGAGCACCTCCTAATATAATTATACATAAATATGGCATATATCAAAAATAGGGTCAGACACAGTAACTGATAGCAGAACACAGAATGGATCAAGCCATGCTTCAATACATATTCACAATGCACATAATATTCCGACATCGTGAGAATCTGACCAATTGACTAGCTACCAAACTGCAATAAATCAGATATACTCTATCTTTATAGGAAGATTACATTTATACCCATTGGGTGCAGTGTATCCATACTGAATATCCAGAACATCTCCCTCTTGTTCAGCATGTTGAGTCTGTCTCCTCCTCTGAGGGGGACCGGAACATGCTCAACACCCGAGAAGGAGAAGTTCTGGATACCCCCCAATGTGCAATGTGAAAAATGCCTCGAGACTGGATGGAGAAGATCTCCTTTCTTAATGGAACGGACATGTTCCATGATCCTCTTCTTAAAAGGTCTGATTTTCCGTCTAATGTAATAGGTTTCACACCCACATCTCAAGGCATATACAACATGACTTGTATTACAGTTGATAAATGTCTGTACCAATCTCTGTCTTTTTGGTTTAACACAATCCATTTTCTTAATAGGATTTGCATATCCACATACAGCACAGTGCCCACATTTGTGGAACCCTTTGGGAATACCTCTAATTCTACTGAAACCAGTATGAGAATTAAAAAGACTATGGGATAAAGATGTTGCTAATGACTTCGCTTTTCTGAAGACAAATGTAGGTTCTTCTTGTGTTACTGACATAAGTCTCTTATCCAACTTTAAAGTCCCCCAATGTTTGGAGATAATGGCTCGTACTGCATTTGATTGTCTGATCTGTTGTGTAATGCAGGGGCGCGCAAACTTTTTTTGCTGCGCCCCATCTGCCTCTTTACCCCTGGTGATGCGCCGCCCCCCCCCCCCTTACCTCACGCAGCATCATTTGATGCCGCGGGGTCATGTGAGGTCACGTGACTCGCATCGTCATTTGATGCGTGTAGCGTCACGTCACATGACCATGCTGCGTCATTTGACACCGCGTTGCCATGGACACGAATCCTGACGCCGGCCGAGACAAGGTAAGTATAGCGTATAAACAATTATAGACAGCACTCTAAATAATGAATAAAAAATCATGAAGTACAGGGTGCAAACGGAACAAAGTGGGCCCAAACAACCCCACTGAAGATCATATAAACCAAAACAAGGGCTCCAGCCCACACTGATTAATAGAGAAAACAAGAGTCACGGAATAAGCCAAAAATGTAATAGCGGAAATAATAGAACAATAGGTATCACACAAATATGGAAATGCTACACGACTATAAATGCAGAATATATGGATCTTAGAAAGCACAAGAGTAGGGGGGAGAGACACAGGGAAGGGGAGTGGGGGAAAAACACTAAAGGAAAAACTGCAAACAAATAAACATAGAATAAGACAATGGGGGAGGGTAAGAGGGGCAACGTTTCAGGGTAACAACCCTTTCCTCAGGCCCGTTCCCTTGGGTCCAACGGAACCACAAGGTACTTCCCTTAACCCTATCCCCCCCTACAAGACACAAAGTAGCCAAATAAGAATTCGTTCAGAATCAAGCCCTGGTCAAAAGTCCACAGCACATGTAAGAGTGTATACAAACTCAAACCGTCCTTTAAGTGGGATTATCAGGCTTCTGTCCTCTCTCTCTCAGAATCAAAGGTTGTTACCCTGAAACGTTGCCCCTCTTACCCTCCCCCATTGTCTTATTCTATGTTTATTTGTTTGCAGTTTTTCCTTTAGTGTTTTTTCCCCACTCCCCTTCCCTGTGTCTCTCCCCCCTACTCTTGTGCTTTCTAAGATCCATATATTCTGCATTTATAGTCGTGTAGCATTTCCATATTTGTGTGATACCTATTGTTCTATTATTACCGCTATTACATTTTTGGCTTATTCCATGACTTTCGTTTTCTCTATTAATCAGTGTGTGCTGGAGCCCTTGTGTTGGTTTATAAGGTGAGTATAGCGTTGCAGAGGCCTCACGCGATCCCCCGGCATTGTATTTAATGCCTTGGGGGAAGAGCGCGGGGCCCCTGCAACATCCCACGCCCCCCCAGACAAATCTTGCGCTCCCCACTTTGTGCACCGCTGGTGTAATAAACAGTGGTGTACTAGTCATTTTATGAGCCCCTTGTTCTTTTTTATTTTCATTCTTAGTAAGCTATTATGATCCATATCTTTTACTGTTTCTAATGCTTCTTTAAGTAGTGAATCACTGTACCCTCTGGCACGAAATCTGGTTATTAGTTCTATAGATTGCCTGTCAAAGCTTTCCTCAGTGGAGCATAGCTTCTGCAACCTAAGTAGTTGTCCTTTAGGGATTCCCTTTTTTAATGATTTCGCATGATTACCTGTGGCCATTAAAAATTAATTCCTTGAGTTTGGCTTCCTGTGTAGATCTGTTTGAATGACACTTGTCACAGCAACATACAGCATAAGATCTAAATAATAAATATGATGAATGTTGTGTTCATATGTAAAGACCAAATTAAGATCATTTGTGTTTAACATAGTGATGAATTCCTGTAGGGTATGTGCATCACCTTCCCAAATAAAAAGTAAATTATCTATATACTGTACCATCTAAAGAATTTAATGTGCTGTCTATAAGGATTGCGGTCACTAAAAATAAAGATTGATTCCCACAAAAAGATTAGCGTAGGATGGTGCAAAGGATGTGCCCACAGCTGTGCCCATAATTTGTAAATAAAATTGTGAATCAAAACTAAAATAATTCTGTGCGAGTAGAAATGTGATGGATTCCTCCAAGAAAGTGCAAAGTGCTGGTGCTAGATTAGAGCGATTTAAAAAGTGATTAATAGCACTTATGCCCTGTTGATGTCGAATAATTGAATAAAACGAAGTCACATCCATCGTGACCCACCGAAAGTTTGACTCCCATTTTATAAGTTTGATATCTTAAAGCAGGTCATTAGAATCCTTTAAAAAGGATGGCAGCGACCGTACTATCGGCTGTAGGAATGTAACTACATATCTTGAGAGACCATCTCCCAAAGACCCAATGGTTGACACAATCGGCCTACCCTGCGGACGTGTCAGCAATTTATGGATCTTTGGGAGATGGTAAAAGATAGGGGTCACTGGATGTGTAGAAATCAGGAAGTCCAACTCTTTTTTGTTAAGTACACACAAAATTTGGCCCATTTCTAGAAGCTGTCTCAACTCTTGTTGAAAAATGCCAATGGGATCTTTAGTTAACTTCTTGTATGCACTAGCATCATTCAATAGTCTTAATGCTTCTAATTTGTAATCTATAGAGGATTGGATCACAATCGCTCCTCCCTTGTCGGCATTTTTTATAACCAATGATTTGTTATTTTTAAGGTTTAGAGTTCACATTGTTCACTCTTTGTAAGATTCAACCCCCCACCCCCCACTGGATGGACTAAACGTATAGCCTTCTACTAGAATACTTAGGTCCCTTTCCACCAAATGTGGTGATAAAGGATCCCTTAGAAGCATTTGGACAGAAAGTGGATTTCTTACGAAAATTAGTATTTTTGTTACTAAAGAAGTCCTCAGATACAGATACATCAGTGGTATATGAATGGTCATTATGTTCTCTTTCTAGTCGCTCCATGTCGGAAAGTGCACAAAACTCTATAAACGTCCATGTATTGTTTGGTGGTAGATCACCATCTCCATCAAAAGTCTGGGGTAACTGTGATGAAACATCAACCATAGTGGCCCCACTCTGGTCCCCTACATCAAATAATTTGTGGAGACAGAGTTTGCTCATAAAGCACTGCAAGTCCATTATTGTATCGAACAATACAAAATCATTGTATGGAGCAAAATTCAACCCCTTGTTTAAATAGGGTTAATTGACTTGTAGTTAGAACAGTGTCCAAAATGTTTATCACATTGTTGTTCCCATCGTCTAGGCGTATTTCTTCCTCTTTGTGGCTCCCCCCTTGATCTCTTTTTTCGTTTAGATCTCCTTGTCCTAAAAAAGATCTCACCTCCTGTTCTCTTTGTGGTTGGGGTGAGGGCTCCACTTTTCCTGGGGTGGAGGCATCTCTCCGAAAACTTCTCATCTCACTCCTTGTTCTCCATGTTTCCTCTTTCCGGTCGAATGACACAGATAGACCCCGACTCTCTCCATCTGAAACATCCGACTCGAAACTTGAGGTGTCGGCATAACGATTTTTTAGAATTGATTTGTTAGGAATGGTATTTTTTTGTTTTTTTTTATAGGGTTTCTTAATCAAAAGAAAGTTTTAAAAACTCTTTACCTATCTATCCCTCCGCTCTCCTCTCCTTCCCACGCCATCTCCAAAAGCGAATAACCAACACTGACGCTAAGAGCAGCATTCCTTTCTGCGCGTTTTATTTTTACGTTTGGACCTGAAGCGGGGGTCCCCTGGATCTGAACCATGTTATTTTTAGCTGCAAGGAACCCCTTGCCATTGTCTTCCTTCCCATTAGGGAAATCAAGGTGGCCACCAAATCTTGCGATCCCATGGGTCAGTCTGAAGCTGCAATGTCATGGGGGGGGGGGGGGAGGTGAAGCTGTGGCTTCCAATTGGATGGCCATTTAAATGTGCAGAAAGTAGCACCGGCAACAAAACCGATAAGCATCTCAGGAACTGGGGTCCCCCTGTAGCTAAAATAAATTGTGCGGTTCTGCTCCGAAGGAAAATCAATTCCCCAAACATTGGGCGATTGCTGCTTTAACCATTTCTTCCACTTTCTCCTATCCTCCCTGATTAACCCTTAGAACACCAAGTGCAAGGGAAGAGGCCCAAAGGTCATGTGATAAACTCAATAATTAGTCATATTGGATCTGCATTAGGGCTTCTTCTTTTACTGTTACATATTTGGGGTCACTTTCCCTGTAGCACACTTAAATACTGTGGGCCTGAGGTTTTGCTAAGATTGTGTATTTCTAATTGTACCATTAGAGATAACCAAAGATCCATATCCTACAAAGGGCGAATTTCTGCAGAGAAACCCTCATACAATATTTTCACCAAGCTACCTCTTAACTAATCCCAAAATACACTTGGCGACTTCTTTCCCCCACTCTCCTCCTTGTAGACAGGCTTAAGCGTCTCTAAAGCCACATACAATCCCTTACTGACAAAGTTAAACAAAGAAGGGTGGGGCCGTGTTGGTCCTTTCTTTCATGTAGTAACAAGGGAGGGAGTGGGAGTAGAGGGTGTGATACCTTTTATTGGACCCACAAGTAGATACAAGTATCTCCAAAGGACTCGGCACACAGGTGCAGGAGTCCTGCATCTTACCATGCTGCAAGCTATCCCTTACACTACCTTCTTCTCCTGTTGCGTACTCCCTACGCATCAACCCTACATGACCCCTTACCTTTCCCCCTATCCATGGTTACCAGGAAATAGTACTCCCTCCAATCACATATCCCCTGACCTACCTCTCATTATGCCTCCATCTGTAGCACACTTACAATGCCTCCCCTATTGCTGATATAACCACTAAACCTCTGGCCTGTCCTGAGCCCAGTGGCAGATTAAGACCTTCTGGGGCTCCTAGTCACCAAGACTTTGGGAACCTTTCCTCAAGATGGCCCTTCCCCTGCCGCCTTGTGTCATCTTGACGTTGTGGCATCATGGGACGTCAGGTCGCCATGACAATGAGACACTGCAGGAGAAGGGTCGCTCCGGAGAAGGTACGAGACCTCACTCTCTCTCTTACGCACACACCGTAGCTTGGGTGAGGTCCGGGGACTCTGCAGCTCCCTCCTCCTGTCGGGTGGCAGTTGGATCCCGGCACCGACCGGAGGAGGGAGAGTATGGCCGACGGTGACCTCCGGGCTGCTGCACGGGGTGCTGGGGAGCTGCAGCACAAACCCACTGCAACCTACGGGGCCCCATCCAAAAAAAGTCAGATGCAACAAAACCTGCCTTGTCTGCTGCCCTATTGCCTTCTAAGGCCTCGGACATGGTGCCGCAGACCCTGAGTGAACAGACTGCCTTAAGGCAGTGTTCGCGTCCATGCGGCATGCGGGCGCGTGCGCACGGGAGGGGCGCGTGTTGCGTGAGAAATCAGAAAAACTGATTTCTCAGCGCGATAGACAGGTCACGTGAGTGGTTTGCCCAATGAGGGCGAACCAGCTCCGTGACGTCACTAGGAACGCCCACCATGGCCAGGGAAAGCACCCGCTTTCCCTCAGCCTCCACACGGGAGAAGGCACCATGGCCTCAGCCTTACCCTCACGCAAAGGGTTCGCTGCTTTTTGCCCTTGTGAAAATCTACCTCCCTAAATGCAGCATCCTGTGGGAAACAGAACTCCACCCCTGCGACAAGTGTTACTCCATGCATTAGGTTTTGGCGTTCCCCAGCCACACGACTTGGCATGCCACCGGCCCTATCACCTGACATGTATATTATGGGGCACACAGCACCAGAATCTCTTGCCCCCTTACGGTTGATCCTGGCCCTCGCTACACCGTGCTTCCCTGTCCCATCTCCAATCCATCATACCATCCATTCTAGAAGGAAAAGTCTGACTCTGTGCCCCGTTCCAGGGCATGCCTCTTCTGCCTGATGTCATGAACTCCCTCACCTGCTTCCTCTGGGGTGAGCCTGCTGCCCAAAGCCAGACTATTTCCCCTTTCCTGAGTGACTCGCCCCTCTGGAGTACATCTATTGGGGGGGCCTAAAGCACTTCCCCCTTACTCCCTCCACCTCTCGGTGCGTCCTCATCCCGACCTCGATTCTCCAGATGTCCATCCTCACTGACCAGACTCCTGATCTCTGCTGCTGCCTATCGTTCCCAAGGGCTGCTGGCCTGCTCCGACTCGCTCTGATGCTCCCTTCTGCGTCACCGGCTTCCCTCCTCCTTTCCGGCGTCCTCCATCACCATGGCTGCCAACGCTCCCCCAATCAGACACACAGCCTCTCCTTGCCAGCTATTCCTCTGCCATGCTGCAGAGTGCTGGAAGCACTTCTCCTGGAAATAAGGCTTACCCCCCTTCCTTAAATATCTCCTCCCCACCAAACGTAACCCCTGCACAGCCAGAAGGGTAATCGACCCCTTGGCCATGGACCCCCTCTCTCCCCCTAACACTCAGTAGTTTCTCTTTTTCTATCTATTCCCGCTCTCCCTCACATTCTCTCTTCCCCCCCCCCTCCCCCGCTCTTTGTATGTTTCTATCACTTCTATCTGTCCCTGGTAGGAGTCAGGGTCTCTTCTAACTAGATTAGCAGAAGGCAAGGAGATAGAGAAAGAGCAGAGAGAGGGAGAATGAGCGAGGGAGAGATAGGAGGGGGAAACATAGGGAGAGAGAGTTTGAATAAAGCTGCGGACACATTCTGCATTGAAACAAGGAAATCCTGCTACATTCTGTAGGTTTTTTCCTTTGGATTCGCTTTTAGGGACAGAACTCTCTGTTTTGTCTTTGTGAAGATTTATTTAGGGAGGATTAGAAGTAAATAACTCAATCTCTCTCTTCCTCTTCTCTCCCCTTCCCCACCCCTCTCTCTCTCTCTCAAACTCTCCCCACCCCTCCTCCTCCCCACCCGTCTCTCCTCCCTCTCTCACCCCCCTTCCTATCCCCTCCACCTCTCTTCCTCCTTCTCTCTCCAATAACTCTGGATTAAACAGACCATGTATGCAACTAGATCTCTGCCGCTGGTATATAAAATCCTCTGACAGGGTTGTAAGATTTGGGACTGACAACGGGGGGACAGTACCAGATGCTGTCCACCTTTACAATAGGGCAAGATGGAGAGTGGGCTGGCCAGTTCTGTATTGTGGCTAGCAGTTTTACTGCACTGTACCTGTACCCAGGTAAGACCTATTCCTATTTCGGATTTTAGTGAGGTGAGGTTATAGGGAAGGGGTATATGGGGCAATAGGAGGAGTTATAAGGCGCGGTTATATGAGGTAATAGGAGGAGTTATAGGGAGTGGTTATATGAAGTAATAGGAGGAGTTATAGGGAGCGGTTATATGGGGTAAAAGGAGGAGTTATAGGGAGCGGCTATATGGGGTAAAAGGAGGAGTTATAGGGAGCGGTTATATGAGGTAATAGGAGGAGTTATAGGGAGTGGTTATATGAAGTAATAGGAGGAGTTATAGGGAGTGGTTATATGAAGTAATAGGACGAGTTATAGGGAGTGGTTATTTGAAGTAATAGGAGGAGTTATAGGGAGCGGTTATATGGGGTAAAAGGAGGAGTTATAGGGAGCGGCTATATGGGGCAATGGAGTTATAGGGGGCGAGTATATAGAGATATAGGAGGAGTTATAGGGAGTGGTTATATGGAGATATAGGAGGAGTCATAGAGAGCGGTTATATGGTGTAACAGGAGGAGTTATAGGGTGAGGTTATTTGGGATAATACGAGGCGTTATGGGGAGCGGTTATATGGGGTAATAGGTGGAGTTATAGGGAGCAGTTATATGGGGTAATAGGAGGAGTTATAGAAAGAAGTGTATATGTGTGTATTGTAACAGAGTGTGTACGTGTGTGTTAGAAGAGTGGTATTCTGCAGACAGTCTGGCTACTGTTGTGTTCAGATTATATCTGTAATAGGGGAAAAGTCCTGAGCTCTTTGTAGGGGAAAGGGTAGCAGAGAACAGAGAGAGAGAGAGACTGCGAGAGCGTGAGAGCGTGAGAGAGAGAGAGAGAGAGAGACAGGCTGTGAGAGAGAGAGAGAGACAGGCTGTGTGAGAGAGAGAGAGAGAGAGAGAGAGAGAGAGACAGACTGGGGGAGAGAGAGAGACTGAGAGCACAAGAGAGAAACTGGGAGAGAGACAGACTGGGAGAGCGCAAGAGAGAAAGACAGACTGCGCAAGAGAGAGACAGACTGGGAGAGAGAGACTGCGAGAGTGCAAGAGAGAGTGAGACAAACTGGAAGAGCGAGAGAAAGAGAGACTGGGAGAGAGAGACTGCGAGAGCGCAAGAGAGAAACCGGGAGACAGAGTGAGACAGACTGAGAGCGTGAGAGAGAGACAGACTGGGAGAGAGACTGCGAGAGTGCAAGAGAGAGGGAAATACAAACTGGGAGAGTGAGACAGACAGACTGGGAGAGCGTGAGAGACTGCTAGAGTGCAAGAGAGAAACTGGGAGAGACAGATTGGGAAAGCGGGAGAAAAACTGAATGGTAGAGGTGAAAGAGATTGAGAGAGAATTGTGTATATATATATACACACACACAGTTCTCTCTCAATCTCTTTCTCTATTATATATATATATATATCTTTTGTTATTAATATGATCAACCCCTCCTCTCGCTGCAGGTCCTGGGGCCACAGACTCCGGATACCCAGATATTAGGAGAAGGTATACAGTATATACCCAGCACAGCTGTTTTCTGCTTTGAGTCCCATTGGGAGAAAAGCGCTATATAAAATAAAGTTATTATTATTATTATTTTTATAACTGCAGTCACTGTCATATTAATAATAATAATACCGGTGTTCTGGACCATGCACACCCTGATAGATGCGTGAGGACAGGCAGATTAACTCAATCCCATATTCCAAGCAAGGGAACCTTCTTATTTGCTGAAGTGTTTATTTGGGGCAACAACATACAAATAAGAAGGGGGGGAAAGTAATGAGGGAACACTGGGACATGAGAGCAAAGGAGGGGGAGGGGAGCTATAGGGGAAGTAGGCTAAATGCAAGATATAGGGATAGGTAAAAATCAGTAACTATACCAGGATAGGATAGATGACAGCTCAAGATGGCTGCTGGTACTAAGAGACAGCATGCTGGTCTGGGCTGATGGGAAATTAACTTGGACAATACCACCTGGCAAGGGGAGGGGGAGCAGTCTATCCTGGTAAAAATGCAGGGGGGTTGCCAAGGCAACTGGCTGAAGCCAAGAAACCCAGAAGGGGTCACAACATTGTTGCAACAGCCAGGCTGAGGAGCACTGGCAGCCTGAAGACAGAGAAAAACACAATCCTGTTCCAGGACACTCCCCGTCTGGTATCTGTAGATACCACTATATTAATATAAACATGTGGAACACATAATATAACAACAATATATAAACAGTCCATGTATGCATGACAGATGGTACCGGTCGGTACCATTGGGCTCTAAAGTCTTTTGGTGCTCCAGGTGTCGAGGTAGGTGCACCAATCCGAGATAGCTGGGTGCTCCTCATTATTTCTTAAGAGTCCATAAAATGGGCGAGCCCATGAATGATAGGGACACCGAAGTGGTAGCACCCCAAGTCCCCAAAATCCAGGCAAAGGTTCCGGCTCCGATAAAGACTGGAATCGCATCCATGAGCGTTGTCAAGGCTCATGGGAAAGTTGGGCTGGACTTGCCTCCAGGGTTGTGAAGACTGGTTGGTTGGGTAATTGCAACCGTGCGTTCCCAGCAAACTTGGGGATTGGTAAGGCACCCACCTGCTCATGTGGAGTCGTCCTTGTTGGTCGTAGGATTCTGCTTCCAGAAGGAACACTCTTTGGAGAAGTTCCCTTTTCCATTGACGCAGTTGGTCTTGTCTGTATGCGTCCCCCTTTGGACACAACTGGGGACGACCATCTTTGCCTCGGTCACTGCTGATAGTACTTAGTCTTTTGTAAGGAGGCTTGCCACGACAGCTGTCTATTCTACCACCAGTTGTGTGGTTGAGAGCAGTGGTAGCCTGCCTGAACTGCGAATGCTCACTGGAGCATTTTCCATTTAGTGGAACGATTAAGTCCTAGCGTACCTTCGACTGTCACGTTTGTGACCACAGCACAGACTGGAAGGTGGATTTCTGTATCTGTTTCCGGGATTGTTGGTTAATCTGTATCTGCTGGAACCGATGGGATCTCATCAGATTGCGTCAGGGACTTTGGTTCTGTAAGCAACGATGTGCTCTGAGGGTGAGCTGTAGACTCTAACCCAGTAGTATGGTCCGCAGGGTTCTGCTCTGTAGCTGTAGACGCTAACCCACTGTGCCACCGATATGTCTGTTGATTTCTCAACTCCCTTTCCTTTGGTTAGGAGATGTCCACTGGGTGGATGGAGTGGAGGTGGAGTTGTCCGATTTGTTTGTTTTATCTTGGAAGATCTCTTTGTCAATCACCTTCAGGAGATCGTTCTCTTCCTTCGGTGAAGTTGGCTTATCGTCTTTTGTCATCTGGACTACTGAACATCCTAGGCCATTGTCACATTCCCCTAATATGAAAAAATTTTTGGGTTCTCAGGGGTATGAGTTTGTTTCTCTTCCTTGCTAGGCCTTATTGTCACTTGGATATGGGCAATACATGGTTTGAAGAGAGATGTGTATCCAAGTTCCATTATATTTGTTCTGCGGGCATCAACGTATTCTGGTTTGTGCCCTTTGCCAATGCATACATTGCCTACTATAACTCATCCTAGTTCAAATCTTTGGGCAAATGGGGCGTTGTGGGGTCCGTTGTGCTGTTCACGGATTTTGTGCACTCGCAGGATGTCCCTGCCGAGCAGTAGTAAAATTTTGACATCTTGTTCTATTGGCGAGATGCGGTCAGCCATTCTCCTAAGGTGTGGGTGATGACATGACACGTCTGGTGTGGGACTCTCGTTCCTGTTTGCCGCCATGTGATTGCACTCTGAGTGTAAGGAGAGGTATCTTTACTCTGCCACCTACGGAACATATGGTATAGCCATTTGCTCCCCTCCCTGTTGTCTCAGTCAGTCCTGGGCATGTTCTGAGTGTGTAGGGTGAGGCATTGTCTTGTGTGTTGAACAAGCTAAAGAATTCTGACTTCACTAATGATCTGTTGCTTTGATCATCGATGATTGCGTACATCCTAATAGCCCTCTCAGGTTATCCCTTGGGGTGTACTGCAACAAGACATATTTTGGAGCAAGACCTCTGGTCACGTCCTTCTCCGCAAACCTCGGTGCACTGGGATGTGACAGATGGTGATGGTGAGTTCTTTTCTCCTTCCTCCCTGCCATGCTTTGCCATGAAAGAAAGGTTGTTGAGTTGGTCAAGTGTCAGCGCCTCTGGATGTAGAGATATTACATGCTTGTCGCTGTTGCACACTGTACATTTAATGGCTTCTTTACAGTCTTTGGATAGTTGAGTTATGGACGCGCAGCACCTAAAGCAAACTCAAAATTCTCTGAGTAGGTTCTTGCGTTCATATATGGGCTTCATCCTAAACCTAAAATTCCTGTTAAGTGGGTGTGGCTTCTTGTGTATGGGGCATTCCTTGTTTGGGCCCCGTCTCCCTGCTTGGAGCGGTAGAATGATTGGGACGTATAGATGTTTTAGAAGACACGTCTGTCTGTGGACCAAGATAGGCGTTCGGGTGCTGCCGTATCTTGTTACCGGTCCTTCAATCTTTAGGTTGCTTGCACTGGGTGCGGTTGGTGTACCTAGGATGAAGCTGGGATCATTTTTTGTTCTGGCTGCTTCGCGAATAAACATCAAGAAGAATGTGAAGGGGGGAAGGTGACTTGCTTCTCCCTTTTGTATTTTGAACCTTGCGAAGACCATCTTTCTTGGAGGTTGTAAGGTAGCTTCTCCAGGATGGGTTTCACTCCACGAGCGGAGTCTAAGACGTTGAGACCTGATAGAGATTGATCTGCTCTTGAAGACTCCAATTCCTGCAGCAGATCTCCGAGCTCTCGTAACTTTGAATAGTCTTTGATCGTAATTCTGGGGAAGTTGTCGACTCTCTTGAAGAGCGCATCTTCGATTACCTCTGGGCTACCATAGCACTCCTCTAGTCTTTCCTATACTAAGTCAAGACCTACGGGGGTGGGAAAGTTCGTTTGCTGCCCTGAGCCTGCTCTGCAGATTCTTTCCTGAACCATTTGGTTAGTAGGCTGAGTTCTTCCCTCGCAGAGAAGCCCAGACTCTTGATTGCGTCCTTGAATGTGGACTTCCATATTCTGTAATTCTCAGGACGGTCGTCGAAGTTGGTAAGTCCTGTTTGCACCATATCACGTCGGATCATCTACTTGCCCATGCCGGTTAGGCTCGATGCATCAGTATGTTGGTCTTGCGGAGGGTGTGGACGGTCACGTTCTGTTATGTTGCTCTGTCCGCCATCTATGTTTGCAGCGTTGGATTGTGAGTTGGAGTGGGGTCGATCGTGCATCTTTGACCTATGTGCGGAGTGTGTGCTTGGCGCAATGGTGGTTGCCTCTTCCTTGGTGTGGAGATACGATGGTTGCTGGTTAGTGTGGGAGCTGTGTTTCTCCATGTGGGCATACCTGCATTGCGAGCCTGTTATAGTGCATCCGTATGCGGGTGTGTGGATCACTGTTGTGGCTGCAGCTATCCCGGGTTGTTTATGCCTTTTGAAGAAACAGTGTCTTCTCCACGTGGACTTTGCAAGGCTTCGGCATCTGTGATATCCTCCTCATCATGTAGAGATGGTGTGCTGGTGTTTACACTGGGGAGGCTCCTCACATAGGCTTTAGTGCGTTGGGCTGGATCCTCTGAGGCTATCCGACTGTACGATCGCTCCTCGCCATCCTGTCGTGCGGCTGCTTCTAAGACTTGGGCTACGGCGGCGGCAGCTTCCCTCTCTTTATTTTGGGCCTCTAGGTTCACATCCAACTCGACTTCTTATGCGCAGCGGCTGCTGCGGCGATGGCAGCGACAGTGTTGGCTTCAGCAGAGGTGGCATTGGCTGCGGCAGTGGCTGTGGCAGCAGCGATAGTGTCTCTCTGCTCCTCCTCTTCCATGCGGGCCCTTTCTAGTCTCACGTCTGCCTCTTTCTGAGCTTATGCGGCGCTTGTGCGAGCAGCCTCTGCGATAGCTCGTGCCTTGGTAGCGCTTGCGTTAGATCGCGCTGATTTTGCTGAACTTGAAGGTCCTTTCTCCTACTCTCAGCTTCCACGATAGCGGTCCGCACGTGGCTGTCACGTGTCAGATCGATATTCTGTAAATCTCGTTCTTGCAGGCTTTCCCCGGTATTAGTCCTGGTCATGTAGGTGACGTATGTCTCTGACTGCGCTCGGAAGCACGAGTGATCAGACCTTAATTGCGTTATTGCCTGCTCGAGCTGCTTTTGAAAATTGCCAATGCTAGCAACATTACGTATTTCAAGTCCAATTTTTTCCCAGGCCTTCTCTAACTTGTCGCGGTCCGCGTCAATGTCAGCTTCTTATTTTTCGCGGGCCTTTTGTAAATGTAACTGTCCGCATAGGCGTTGCGCCATCCTGAATCTGTTGCGGTTGTGTAACAGTCCCAGCGTCTGAGTTGTCACTCTTATGCGTGTTGTCTGGTGAGGGTCTGAGTTCTGCCATGCTGCAGGTGTATGTAAGCCTTTAGCCAGTGTGTGTGGCCTGTTACCTCCGTCAGCGATGGACGACGGTCTCAGATGGTGCCAGTCAGTATCCTGCAGCGGTAGCTGTACTTACAGGTGTCCGTGGCTCTGACCCGTGTCCTGGCGGATGTCCAATGGCGTGACCCTTGGTAGCCCTAGCCTTGGGAACGTATCGCGGGGGTAGGTGTGATGGCTGAACCTCACTGTGTAACTGTGTGGGCCTGCATGCCCAGGAAAGGAGAGTGACAGTCTGTGTTTAATGCACGGATCTTTTAAGCAGTGCTGCTGCTTCGGTGTCTGTGAAACTGTTTTTAAAGCTCTGTATACAGTAGCTGTGTAAAGCTACTTGCTCTGTATAGCTGCCTCAGCCCGTCTCCTGTAGAGTTTTACTGATTTTTACTGTTCTGGAACAAGCACACCCTGATAGATGCGTGAGGACAGGCAGATTAACTCAATCCCATATATCAAACAAGGGAACCTTCTTACTTGCTGAGGTGTTTATTTGGGGCAACAACGTACAAATATAAAGGGGGGGGGAAGTACTGAGGGAACACTGGGACACAAGATCAATGAAAGGGAAGGGGAGCTATGGGGGAAGTGGGATAAATGCAAGATATAGGGATAGGTAAAAATCAGTCACTTTACCAGGATAGGAGAGATGACTGCTCAAGATGGCTGCTGGTACTAAGAGACAGCATGCTGGTCTGGGCTGATGGGAAATTAACTGGGACAATACCACCTGGCAAGGGGAGGGGGAGCAGTCCATCCTGGTAAAAAGAAAGGGGTGTTGCCAAGGCAACTGGCGGAAGCCAAGAAACCCACAAGGGGTTGTAACATTGTTGCAACAGCTAGGCTGAGCAGCTCTGGCAGCCTGAAGACAGAGAAATAACACAATCCTGTTCCAGGACAACCGGGGTTCTCCCTGTCTCAGTCACCCCCTGGATGGATATATATAACCGCAGTCACTGTCATATTAATAATAATAATAACACCGGGGTTCTCCCTGTCTCAGTCACCCCCTGGATGGATATATATAACCGCAGTCACTGTCATATTAATAATAATAATAATACCGGGGTTCTCCCTGTCTCAGTCACCCCCTGGATGGATATATATAACCGCAGTCACTGCCAGCCCCGCTGGCTCTTGCTCAGCATCCTGTCGGAATTTCCGGAGCACTCGGACTTCCTGTTCCTCCCGTCCTGCGTGTCTGTGCAGCGCTGTGCGGGATGCTGCTCGGATGAAGCATTGCGCTGTGTCCCCACGCACACGCACAGCGTCACCATGCAGGTAACACGCACACTAATATTATATTTTTGGGGGTTTCTTCTCGTTTTGTAGTTGGGAGAAATAAGTTAAATGCCCCCTATATATAGGACCTGGCTATAGGAGGCTTTAAGGGGGACTTATAAGGATAAATGTATTATTACTTGAAATGTTTCTTTCAGGTCATAAAGACAAAATTCTCCCGGTCGGAGCTAATGGAGATATCAGTAACTCAGCATAAGCACTGTCAGTGCAGGTAACACGGAACATCCTGTGTATGGCAAGGCGTCTGTGTGTGTGACACGCATGCTGTAGGGGACAGTGTCTGTGTGTGTGTGAAGCATGCTGTAGGGGACAGTGTCTGTGTGTGTGTGAAGCATGCTGTAGGGGACAGTGTCTGTGAGTGTGTGATGTATGCTGTAGGGGACAGTGTCTGTGTGTGTGACACGCATGCTGTAGGGGACAGTGTCTGTGTGTGTGTGAAGCATGCTGTAGGGGACAGTGTCTGTGTGTGTGAAGCATGTTGTAGGGGACAGTGTCTGTGAGTGTGTGATGTATGCTGTAGGGGACAGTGTCTGTATGTGTGACATGCGTACAGTAGGGGACAGTGTCTGTGTGTGTGTGTGACACGCATGCTGTAGGGGACACGGTGTCTGTGTGTGTGACGCATGCTGTAGGGCAGCGTTTCCCAAACTTTTTCTTCCGTGACCCGGTTATTTTTGAACTTCTCCTTCGTGACCCACTAAAATTTTTATCGCCTATAGGTAAAATAAAACAGTTTTGAATGTCCATACAGATTTCATATATTCTCCCAATCCCCTCTATTCTCTCTCTGACCTGCACAGACGCACACAGTCACTGACCTACAGACACTCACACAGACAGACCAACACAGACACTGACCACGCACAGACACCCACACAGTTAGACCTGAACAGACACAGCCACTACTGGCCTGAACAGACACACACACACAGCCACTGATATATACACACACACACACACACACACACACACACACACACACACACACACACACACACAGCCACTGATATATACACACACAGCCACTGATATACACACACACACAGCCACTGATATACACACACACACACACACACACACAGCCACTGATATATACACACACACACAGCCACTGATATACACACACATACACACACACACACACACACACACACACAGCCACTGATACACACACACACACGGCCACTGATACATACACACACACACAGCCACTGATACATACACACACTTTCCCCTATATACACACACACACACACACACACACAGCCACTGATACACACACACACTCCCCTACACACACACACACACACACACACACACACACACACACACACACACACACACACACACACACACACACACACACACACACACACACACACACACACACACACAGCCACTGATACGCACTCCCCTATACACAAACACACACACAGCCACTGATACACACACACACACTCTCCCCTATACACACACTTTCCCCTATACACACACACACACACACACACACACACACACACAACCACTGATACACACACACACACACAGCCACTGATACACACACACACTCTCCCCTATACACACACACACACACACACACAGATACACACACACAAAGTGGATTACAGAGGCAGCGACGGATATGAGTGATTGGAGGGGGGCGGGGGAGAGAGGAAAGGCCGCGATGCGAGCAGGGGGCTCCCCGCCTCTTCCAGCCCACCAGCGACCGCGCAGCAACCACTGCCCGCCCCCGCGCCATCTTCCGCACCCGCGCCATCTCCCGCACCAAGGGGACCGGAGGGAAGGGAGCGCCAGGACAGGTGGCACAGGTACAACACCTTCCTCCCCCCCCCCACCTCACCCGGCGGGTGCACCCCGCTACCACTTCCTACCTACACCAGGGCATTGTGTCCTGTGGACGGTGGAGCATGGTGTTGGTAGCCTGCACCACTTCAGCACCGTCCTGCACTTCACCTCGGACCGCTGCAGGGAGAGGGGGGGAGGGACACCGCGTGGCCAGCCTCGCTGTGACCCGGGAATTTTGCTTCCGTGGCCCGGTGCCGGGTCGCGACCCATCATTTAGGAAACGCTGCTGTAGGGGACAATGTCTGTGTGTGTGACATGCATACTGTAGCGGACAGTGTCTGTGTGTGTGACATGCGTGCTGTAGGGGACATGGTATTTTTATGTGACACGCGTGCTGTAGGGGACACGGGGTGTGTGTGACGCGTACTATAGGGGACAGTGTCTGTGTGTGACACGCATGCTGCAGGTAACAGTGTGTGTGTGTGACACGCATGCTGTAGGGGACAGTGTCTGTGTGTGTGTGTGTGTGTGTGTATGTGTGTGACATGCATGCTGCAGGGGACAGTGTCTGTGTGTGTATGTGTGTGACATGCATGCTGCAGGGGACACAGAGTCTGTGTGTGTGACACACATGCTATAGGAGACACAATGTCTATGTGTGACACGCATGCTGTAGGGGACACAGTGTTTGTGTGTGTGACATGCATGCTGTAGGGGACACAGGGCCTGTATGTGACGCATGATATAGGTGACAATGTCTTTGTGCGTGACACATGCTGTAGGGGACACAGTTTCTGTGTGTGTGACAAGCATGCTATAGGTGACAGTGTCTGTGTTTGGGACACGCTTGCTGTAGGGGACACAGTCTGTGTGTGACGTAGTATTCTATAGGATCCCCTTTAAGTGCTAGGATTCTGATATTCTGTCATTGATACATTTTAGACCAAAAAGAAGCGTCAGATTAAAGCCGGAGAGGTGAATACTGAGAGTGACACCTACATCTCTCCCTATTCCCTCTCTCTCCCCACCCTCACTCTCTCCCCTCCTCTCTCTCACAATCTCCCTCTTCCCTTCCTCTTTTTCTCCCCCTGCTCTCTCCTCAATCTCCCTCTTCCCTTCCTCTCTCTATCCCCTCCTCTCTCTCCATCCCCACCTCTCTCTTTCAACCTCCCTATCCCCCTCTCTCTCTCTCCCCTTCTCTCTCTCCTCTCCCTCTCTCCTCTCCCCATCATTCTCTCCCTCTCCTCTCCCCATCATTCTCTCCCTCTCTCCCCACATTTCCCTCCATCCCTCTTCCCTCCTCTATCTTCCTCCCCACCTTTTCTCTCTCCTCTTTTCTCACTCACTCTGAAAAGAAAGGCGATGTTGTACTCCAAGGAGGTAGCAGGTACTGTAAGGGCTATAAACCCCCAGCTTGTATTAAATAGAGACAGACTCAGAGGGAGGCAGAAAGGGATTTATTATCAGAGATTTCTCTCCCAGCCAGAGAGAAAGTAACTGCAAAGGGGACAGAAATGTTTCAAAGTATTTAAGAGAAAGGAGATAAAGAAATGGAGGAATAATAAGACAGAAGGGAACAGTCTTTTTGAGGGAGACAAAGATAAGAGACCATCTTAATCATTATTTGTCCTCCGTCTTCATGCTTGATGGTGAGATGGAGAGACCACAGTTGGGCAACAGGAATATAAATGGAAAAGAGATGATAAACAAAGTGGAGAAAGTCCTACTGAACCCTTAAAACAAAGTGGACAAGTCAGTTGGGCAAGAGGTGATACATCCAGCAAGGACATTATAGGAGCTTAGAGCAACACCATGTACAGAACTGTATAATCAGTAACTATTACCAGGGGACTTGAGAAGAGCCAGCCTAGTCCCGCGTCACAACATTGGAAGTAAGGAAGAGGCAGGTAACTGCAGGCCGGTGAGTCTGTAAGTAAGGAAGATGCAGGTAACTGCAGGCCGGTGAGTCTGTAAGTAAGGAAGAGGCAGGTAACTGCAGGCCGGTGAGTCTGTAAGTAAGGAAGAGGCAGGTAACTGCAGGCCGGTGAGTCTGTAAGTAAGGAAGAGGCAGGTAACTGCAGGCCGGTGAGTCTGTAAGTAAGGAAGAGGCAGCTAACTGCAGGCCGGTGAGTCTGTAAGTAAGGAAGAGGCAGGTAACTGCAGGCTGGTGAGTCTGTAAGTAAGGAAGAGGCAGGTAACTGCAGGCCGGTGAGTCTGTAAGTAAGGAAGAGGCAGGTAACTGCAGGCCGGTGAGTCTGTAAGTAAGGAAGAGGCAGGTAACTGCAGGCTGGTGAGTCTGTAAGTAAGGAAGAGGCAGGTAACTGCAGGCCGGTGAGTCTGTAAGTAAGGAAGAGGCAGGTAACTGCAGGCCGGTGAGTCTGTAAGTAAGGAAGAGGCAGCTAACTGCAGGCCGGTGAGTCTGTAAGTAAGGAAGAGGCAGGTATCTGCAGGCCGGTGAGTCTGTAAGTAAGGAAGAGGCAGGTAACTGCAGGCCGATGAGTCTGTAAGTAAGGAAGAGGCAGGTAACTGCAGGCCGGTGAGTCTGGAAGTAAGGAAGAGGCAGGTAACTGCAGACCGGTGAGTCTGGAAGTAAGGAAGAGACAGGTAACTGCAGGCCAGTGAGTCTGGAGGTAAGGAAGATGCAGGTAACTGCAGGCCGGTGAGTCTGTAAGTAAGGAAGAGGCAGGTAACTGCAGGCCGGTGAGTCTGTAAGTAAGGAAGAGGCAGGTAACTGCAGGCCGGTGAGTCTGTAAGTAAGGAAGAGGCAGGTAACTCCAGGCCGGTGAGTCTGTAAGTAAGGAAGAGGCAGGTAACTCCAGGCCGGTGAGTCTGTAAGTAAAGAAGAGGCAGGTAACTGCAGGCCGGTGAGTCTGTAAGTAAGGAAGAGGCAGGTAACTGCAGGCCGGTGAGTCTGGAAGTAAGGAAGAGGCAGGTAACTGCAGACCGGTGAGTCTGGAAGTAAGGAAGAGGCAGGTAACTGCAGGCCAGTGAGTCTGGAGGTAAGGAAGATGCAGGTAACTGCAGGCCGGTGAGTCTGTAAGTAAGGAAGAGGCAGGTAACTGCAGGCCGGTGGGTCTGTAAGTAAGGAAGAGGCAGGTAACTCCAGGCCGGTGAGTCTGTAAGTAAGGAAGAGGCAGGTAACTCCAGGCTGGTGAGTCTGTAAGTAAAGAAGAGGCAGGTAACTGTAGGCCGGTGAGTCTGTAAGTAAAGAAGAGGCAGGTAACTCCAGGCCGGAGAGTCTGTAAGTAAAGAAGAGGCAGGTAACTGTAGGCCGGTGAGTCTGTAAGTAAAGAAGAGGCAGGTAACTGCAGGCCGGTGAGTCTGTAAGTAAGGAAGAGGCAGCTAACTGCAGGCCGGTGAGTCTGGAAGTAAGGAAGAGGCAGGTAACTGCAGACAGGTGAGTCTGTAAGTAAGGAAGAGGCAGGTAACTGCAGGCCAGTGAGTCTGGAGGTAAGGAAGATGCAGGTAACTGCAGGCCGGTGAGTCTGTAAGTAAGGAAGAGGCAGGTAACTCCAGGCCGGTGAGTCTGTAAGTAAAGAAGAGGCAGGTAACTGTAGGCCGGTGAGTCTGTAAGTAAAGAAGAGGCAGGTAACTGCAGGCCGGTGAGTCTGTAAGTAAGGAAGAGGCAGCTAACTGCAGGCCGGTGAGTCTGGAAGTAAGGAAGAGGCAGGTAACTGCAGACCGGTGAGTCTGTAAGTAAGGAAGAGGCAGGTAACTGCAGGCCAGTGAGTCTGGAGGTAAGGAAGAGGCAGGTAACTGCAGGCCGGTGAGTCTGTAAGTAAGGAAGATCCAGGTAACTGCAGGCCGGTGAGTCTGTAAGTAAAGAAGAGGCAGGTAACTGCAGGCCGGTGAGTCTGGAAGTAAGGAAGAGGCAGCTAACTGCAGGCCAGTGATTCTGGAAGTAAGGAAGAGGCAGGTAACTGCAAACCGGTGAGTCTGTAAGTAAGGAAGAGGCAGGTAACTGCAGGCCGGTGAGTCTGGAATTAAGGAAGATGCAGGTAACTGCAGGCCGGTGAGTCTGGAAGTAAGGAAGAGGCAGGTAACTGCAGACAGGTGAGTCTGTAAGTAAGGAAGAGGCAGGTAACTGCAGGCCAGTGAGTCTGGAGGTAAGGAAGATGCAGGTAACTGCAGGCCGGTGAGTCTGTA
Source organism: Ascaphus truei (assembly GCF_040206685.1). NCBI lineage: Eukaryota > Metazoa > Chordata > Amphibia > Anura > Ascaphidae > Ascaphus > Ascaphus truei. Next base: position 20,161,736 of record NC_134496.1, on the reverse strand, counting down.
AGTAAGGAAGAGGCAGGTAACTCCAGGCCGGTGAGTCTGTAAGTAAAGAAGAGGCAGGTAACTGTAGGCCGGTGAGTCTGTAAGTAAAGAAGAGGCAGGTAACTGCAGGCCGGTGAGTCTGTAAGTAAGGAAGAGGCAGCTAACTGCAGGCCGGTGAGTCTGGAAGTAAGGAAGAGGCAGGTAACTGCAGACCGGTGAGTCTGTAAGTAAGGAAGAGGCAGGTAACTGCAGGCCAGTGAGTCTGGAGGTAAGGAAGAGGCAGGTAACTGCAGGCCGGTGAGTCTGTAAGTAAGGAAGATCCAGGTAACTGCAGGCCGGTGAGTCTGTAAGTAAAGAAGAGGCAGGTAACTGCAGGCCGGTGAGTCTGGAAGTAAGGAAGAGGCAGGTAACTGCAGGCCGGTGAGTCTGTAAGTAAAGAAGAGGCAGCTAACTGCAGGCCAGTGATTCTGGAAGTAAGGAAGAGGCAGGTAACTGCAAACCGGTGAGTCTGTAAGTAAGGAAGAGGCAGGTAACTGCAGGCCGGTGAGTCTGGAATTAAGGAAGATGCAGGTAACTGCAGGCCGGTGAATATGGAATTAAGGAAGATGCAGGTAACTGCAGGCCAGTAAGTCTGAAATTAAGGAAGATGAGGTAACTTCAGGCCGGTAAGTCTGGAATTAAGGAAGATGCAGGTAACTGCAGGCCGGTGAGTATGGAATTAAGGAAGATGCAGGTAACTGCAGGCCGGCGAGTCTGGAATTAAGGAATATGCAGGTAACTGCAGGCCGGCGAGTCTGGAATTAAGGAATATGCAGGTAACTGCAGGCCGGCGAGTCTGGAATTAAGGAATATGCAGGTAACTGCAGGCCGGTCAGTCTGACCTCAGGAGTGGGGAAGTTCATAGAATTGCTGCTGAAAGCAAGAACTGCTGAATATCTAAAGTCCAGCAGCTGAAATGTGATGAAGGTGTTGTTCATGGAAAGGGAGGGGAGGTACCGGAAAGGGCTAATACTGAACATTAAGGGTATGAGACTATTGTTAGGATAGACATAAGGTTATCCTAAATACTAAATAAAGTTTAATATCCCGGTAAGAAATGGGCAGACACGGGGTGCAGAGAGGTTCTTATCTGCCGTCAACTTCTGTCTCCCTCACTCTAACTCGCTCTGTCTCTGTCTCTCTGACTCCCTGTCTCTCTCTCACTCTCACTCTCTCTTCTTCTCTCTCCCGGTCTCTCCCTCCCTCTCTCTCACCCTCTTTTCGCTCCCCCCGCAGACTCTCAGCACCCGGTGTAAATAAAGGGAAGAAAAGAAGAAGAAAAGGGAAGAGAGGAAGAGAAACCCCCACAATCCCCAGGTGCTTGGCAGGGGAAGGGTTAAGTGACTCTCTGCAGTGCTCTGACAAGGGAGGGGTTGTGATGCTCTGCAGAGATCTGGCAAGGGAGGGGTTATGTGATGCTCTGGCAGGGGAGGGGTTAAGTTACACTCTGCACGGCTCTGCAGGGGAGGGGTTAAGTGACGCTCTGCAGGGCTCCGGTAATGGAGGGATTAAGGGACGCTCTGCCAGAGGAGGGGTTAAGTGATGCTCTGTAAGGCTTTGGCAGGGGAGGGGTTAAGTGACGCTCTGCAGGGTTCTGGCAGGAGAGAGGTTAAATGATGCTCTGCAAGGCTTTGGCAGGGGTTAAGTGACTTTAGGGCTCTGGCAGGGGAGGGGTTAAGTGATGCTCTCCATGGTCCTGACAAGTGACACTCTCCTCTCCCCAGGTCTCTCTGTCACCTCTGTCCCCAGCACGGAACGTTGAACCCCGAGACCTGTAAGTGCGATTGTCTGCAAAGCGAGGAGCATTGTCACCAACAGACACAAAGGCTGAACAAGGAGCGCTGCAGGTAACACAGTGACACAAGGAGTGTCCCTCCCCTGCAGGGTGACACAGTGACACAGACACAAGGGAGTGTCCCTCCCACCGCAGGGTGAAAGTGACACAGACAGAAGGGAGCTATGAGTCTGTCCCTTCCACCGCAGGGTGAAAGTGACACAGACAGAAGGGAGCTATGAGTCTGTCCCTCCCACCGCAGTGTGACACAGTGACACAGACAGAAGGGATCATGAGTCTGTCTCTCCCCCGGCAGGGGGACACAGATAGAAGGGAGCTAGTAGTCTGTCCCTTCCCCCGCAGGGTGATAGTGACAGACAGAAGGGAGCTAGTAGTCTGTCCCTCCCCCCTCAGGGTGACACAGTGACACAGACAGAAGGGAGCTAGGAGTTTATCCCTCCCCCCGCAGGGTGACACAGTGACACAGAAGGGAGCTATGAGTCTGTCCCCCCATCTCCCCTGCAAGGTGACACATATAGAGGGGACATATGACATCACATATTTTTTGTCCCTTTGCAGGTGTGAGGAGCTCAGGAGGTGACAGTCACCAAGATGGCCGTGAGACTCCGTTAGTTACCATTGGGACGGATATGTGGCCATGTGACGGCGAACACTGCAGGGGCTGGAATTGTCTGAGCCAATCACTGACTCACAGGGGCGAAACCAAAATGGTGGCAGAGGAACAATTGCAGGTTTAAGATGGTGGCTACTGCTCCGTGATACATTCACAGCTTGGGTGGCTGCCTACGTGTCGGTAGGATGTAAAGGAAATACAAAATGGCCGACAGCCCACTGGGGGACACAGAAAATGGCAAGCAGCTGCTACGCAGTTTATTTTATTTTTTAAATGGCTATGTATACGTCACCCGGCATTAACAAGGGTTTTATTAATGAGGGTCATGTTAACAATGATTATATTAATAAGAGTGATGTTAACGAGGGTTCTCGCAGGTGCAAATAGGCTATATAGGTTTCCTCTTGTAAAAGGGTAATTAAAGACTAATTACAATGTGACAGGGAGTCACAGGGCAGATTATATATGCATATATAGAGAGCTGTATAGAGGGGCTGGATAGAGATACTGTACATCTTTGTGTGTATAGTATATGTATAGTATATGTATAAATGGGGTAATTCATTATACGCCAAAGTGGACATGTTTTTGGCTGAAAATCTCCACTAACAGCCGAATGGCCACTTTGGAAAATACAGAATTACCCCCAAATATTTATTCTGCAATAACAGTGTGTGTGTAATTCACAAGCTGTATATACATCTGTAATGTGTATATATCAATGAATCTATATATTTGTGTGTATATATCAATAAATCTATATATAAGTATGTGTGTATATATGTACAATAGAGGACTGCGCTTGAGTGAGATGCCAGCAAAAATAAGAAAAATAATAATACAAAATAATAAAATTAAATAAAAACCTATAAATCAAAGCATAAACTCTTACTGCATAATCAATGAAACCTAATTACTTGTGCATGGACAAATACACATGGTGTGCTGTGGACCCTCCTATAAACACACAATAAAAATATTCCTATGGAGTCCAAAAATGTGTCCAATGTGGGGGAATAAAACAAGGCACTATCAGGAAACAGGCAGCTTCTTAACAAGGGCACAACGACCTCCCTCTCCACCTGCATAGAAAAAAAGAAGAAAAAAGCGCAGAATCCTAGTGCATTTTTTTCTATGTGTGTATATATATATATATACGTGGGTCTTAGGAGGTCTGCAAGGCAGGAGTCAGCAGTAGGCCGCGGTTCCATTCTCAAGGGGCCAGGCCTGAGGAGGTAAGGCGAGGAACCTTTGGCAGAGGCACGGGTTCGGCGGAGGGTTGGCACTACTCCTTTAAATTATGAGATGGGCACTAAGGGCTTCAAGGGAGAAGCATAATCAGTGGCGGGGTTAGACGAGCCCCAGGCGCTAGGGACGCTGGTAAGTAGACTGGCTGACCTGAGCCGGAGGGATTATCCAGCAGCCACAGGTCTCGGGGGCCCAATAAACGAGAGTAGCTACAGCAGGAGGAGTCGGGATCGAGGTGACCACAGTGGGAGTGGTCAGAGATGCAGCAGGCATTAAGAGAGATGTGGCAAACGTTACGGTGTCGGGACAGACAGGATCGTTCAGGCAGGGAACAAGAGGTTAGACGTAACCGTAGAAGGTTTTGGAACCAAGGGTGGAGGTCCAGGCATCATGGCAGTGGAAGCAGGCGTGATTCCAGCTGTTGCAGATATCAGAGTCGCAGGACAACAGCCAATGGGGCGACTGCAGGTGTCAGGAGCAGGCGTGCGGAACCTCAGGGCGAAGCGAGAGGTCCAGCGGAGTCGCAGCCGCTGGTGAGTCCATGCAGGCCTGGAGAAGGTAACTGGTTGGCTTCTGTAGGTTTGTAGAGATGCAGAGGGATCTTGTGTACTTATTGAGGCAGTGCTTAGACAATTGGGTGGGGGCGTCAGGTAGCAGGTCTGGGTCTACGTCAAACATGGCAGGGCAAACAAGTGTCACAGGTGTAGGGCAGGAGTGGACCGTCCCAGGAGGGGAGCCAGTGGTTGAGGTTGTCAAGGCCAAAAGAGCACCACTTATGGGTTTAGGGACAGCCAGTGAGAAGGAAAGGAGTCTCGAGGGGGGCAAGCAGAACATGGACCAGCAGGGTGACTACATGGAAGGGAACAGAGAAGCGAACAAAGGAGGAGAGGTAAGTCGTCAGGGACCAAGGCAGCTAGGGATGCATACTTATATTGGACTAGTCTGTTAGGTTTGCAAATGCATACAACAAGCAACAGAGGAGCCCAATGCTACATCCAATATGAGAAAAATACACAGGTTTGCAAATGCCAAAGGAAGTTAAATATTTGGAAAGGGCACAGACAGCGGCTGAGAAGGGAGCAGGGGATAAGAAAGAAGAAGAGGAAACACAGATTTCCAGGACTATTAGCAGCTGGCTACCTGCATTCGCAATTTGTGTGATAGGAGAGAGAGAGCCAGGCGCATACTCAGCGCTCAGAGGAATACGCAGTGTGGCAGGAAGGGGCAGATACACCTGTTCAAGCAGAAAGGATGACACCCTGGCTGAAGCTTTACTCGGATGGGTAGCAAAGTTCTTGTCTGAGAGTTTTTCGTTTGGGTTCAGAATTCTGTGTAGGAGAATCTGCGGGGAGTGAGGGGGGGTGCATAATTAATTGTAGCCCCTGCTACAAATAAACGGATAAGGAAAACTGAGAGCACAGCAAAAAGCGTGGAGCTGGAGGGCAATAGAAAAAATAACAAAAACTTTATTGAAACATGCCTAGTTTAAAAAGAGAAACCTCTAACGCGTTTCTCGCCAAGGGCGCTTTATCAAAGAAACGCGTTAGAGGTTTCTCTTTTTAAACTAGGCATGTTTCAATAAAGTTTTTGTTATTTTTTTCTATTGCCCTCCAGCTCCACGCTTTTTGCTGTGCTCTCAGTTCCCCTTTTTCCTTATCCTGCACTTACCTGTGGATGCACGCTGCTGCTGCTGCTGCTGCTGCTGCTGCTGCTGCCGCTGTTACCGGATGTCTTCCATTCACCAGCGGTTGATTTTGTGATTACCCCAATCACTGAACTGTATGCTGCGTTATTGTCCATCACTAGGGGATTCGGTCTGGCATTGCAGGGGTCTGCTGGTTCCCGTCGGGGGACCTCATGATCGCCGTGGCCAGCTTTTCCCTATACCTATGTGATTGCCTATGGGCTTCATTCGCTACAGCTACAGCTTTCTGCTTTATACTCAGGACTCCGGTACATCAAGGGTTAATGTGGATGCCTCCGCGTGATGCACGTGTGTCTACTGGGCTAGTAGCGCCACACACTGAGGTTCATTCCTCTCATTGCTACTAATAAACGGATACTGTGGACAATACAGAATTAATCTGCTCCACCTATCACATGGCGCGATAAGGAGGGTTTTTGTCACTTTTTTTTAGCCACCATAACTTAACTAAGTGTATATATGTATTCTTCTATGGTACCCCACCCGACATGAGATTGGGGGGTACACTCCTTCTGGTCACTGAGTGGTCTGGGTGCTGTGACCTGCTGGTAAACAGGAGGGCTGAGTGCTCCGCGGTGTTGTGGGGAGAGCCCAGGACAGGGACAGGAGGTGTGGGACAGGTTACCTTGTTCTCTCAGGGTGCACAGCGCCTCCAGCCAGCAGGGATCCCCTGGGGTCTCCAGAGGAGAGACCCCCACTGACACTCTATTCTCCAGACACAGGAACAGGGACACACACAGCAGCTTCTTTTCTGTGGATCGTTATTCAGTATAGATGTGCAAACAGCATACAGCATGATATCACAGGCATGGTGTAATCTCTGCCTCTCTGCTCATGGCAGCTTGAATTCCCCCCCTCCTTAGGCTAAGGCCCCACTCCCAGAGTCAGCGCGCCCGCACTGCAGACAGGCGGGGCGCTGACATACACAAACCGCGATATTTGGTCTGTAGGGAGCGGGAGGTGGGCGGGAGTGGGAGGTTTGAGCGGGAGGGGGGGCGTGGCTTGAGCGGAGGGACCCGCTACTCTCCCCCCCCTCCCTCCCTCCACGGCTCGGGTAAGTAAAGCAACACACACACACACACAGACAGAGGCAGGCACTCACGCACTCAGACACACATACACACACACAGACAGGCACTCACGCTGCTTTCCCCCCACACTCCTCCCCGCTCCCGAAGCCTCTCCTCCTCCCGAAGCCTCCCCTCCCCATTGGCTCACAGCCACACCACGTGACGCGTCAACGCTAGGGAACACCATTCTCTTGTATCCCATAGCGGCTGACGCGCCACAGCGTGTAGTAAGCTGTGCAGTCAGGGGGGACGGGGACCGGCTCCGCAGGATTCCCCTGCTGGTGGGGAACTCGCGTGTGGCCGCCCGCGCCACCGAGCGCAGCAGGACCGAGGCCTTATCCAGGTGGGGCAAGAGGGGGAGACCTCTTCTTAGCTTCTTATCTCTCTCTGCTCTCTCTCTAGACTAACTCACACTAACTTAATTTGGGAATATGTCTCAATTTGAATATCCTCAGGGAGTGTCTCTAGCTTTGAATCATTACAACTCAAAGCTGGATACCGATTGGCTCACACACACATCAGTCGGTGTTCCAACCCATATCCACCCTTTGGATTAACACATTCAAATGTTGCTTAGGCCTGCCCCTCAATATTGCTACATACCCAGAGCTGAAATGCAAAACAGACCAACTGAAGGAATTAACCTTTCCACTGCCTGTTCTAACAGGACTGACAGAGGAAAGGCCCAGAAGAATACATAGCTGCCGACGGCCAGGAGATATATATATATATATATATATATATATAGCCCTGTTTCCCCTTAAACAAGATGGCTACTGGTGCTGCCCTTTAACCTGTTGGCTCGCAGGGGCCTAAGCCTTCACCACGGGGAGCCTGGGGCGATATACTTATAACTTTGGTGCAGCACCTCCACCTGAGAGGGATCCCAACATAGTGGGAGGAGCTCCTCACAGGACACAAACAATAACCACACACGTAGTAAAATAGAAAGGCCTTTACTGGCACACATAGAACTAATACTCTAATACCTTATAACTCTATCAAACTAAATGTACAACTACCCATGCACCTCGCAGGGCTGTATCCCACCACCGTGTAACCCGCACCGTGTCCTGAGAATCCCAGTCCCTCAATGTCCCACAATGCCCACACCCAAACCCACAGTGTGTGACCGCGCAGCCCACCAATGGAATGTGTTAGAGTTGGTGCACTTTCTGTAATGGTACCTGCCGAGCGCTCCAGCACCCGGGCGCGCCGACAAGGATCAGAAGGGATCCGCGATCCAGCGATGTCCTCCACTGTGCGTTCTCCTCCACGTGGGATGGTATCCAGCCGGATGGTCCCACCTTGAAGACAGTCTCTGCCTCAGTTCAGTGGTCTGGTCCCAGACCACTGTGTCAGGATCACGCAGAGTAGAACTGTGTCCCTGACTTATAATAGCTAAGGGGCAAGGTTCCTATCTAAGGGCCTGTCCCTGTAGCTGCCACAAACTGATACTGGGAGTCGGGGCCTAGCTGGGGCCTAGGGGAAATCTGGCCTAGTACAGAGCGTCACAGACCCCTGCACACACACCTCTTACCCCTATCTTACTCCAGCTCCGACTGACTCCTCCTCTTCCAGCGCGCGAATACTATCTCCTTCTGTAGAAGACCTAACCGCGCGATTGGCTCCCTGACGTCATGTTGTACATGTGCGCCTGAGCACTATGGGGCTTGAAGTCCCCTCGGAACCTGCATGCGCAACCCTCAACTGGCCACTGCGACTTCTGGCGCTCCTCGCGCATGCGCAACATGGCCCAAGATGGCGGCGCCCTGCAGCAAGGGCCGCCAGAGCTTATATATCTATACTATAATTCTAAGTTGGATTCCGTTTTCCGTTTGTTTGTATCTCAGAAGCATCGAAATCTCACAAACGGCACCACGTAGCACAACCAAACTTTCACTGGACATTCTGCTGCGGATTTGTAGGTCAACGCAACTATTTTGAGCTTCCAATGTCACTCACCTCCCAAATTATGGACATTCTAATGTCCAGCAAATCTCTTAGTGCAGGAGCAGAGGGGCGGGGGGCGTGGCAACTAAGGGATGGGGCGTGTCCTTGTCTGGATCATGTGAGTGATTCTCAACCGGGGCTCCGTGGAGCAGCGTCCCTGTCTCTCCCCCCTCCGCTCTCCTCCTGGGGGGGAGGCTGCTGCTTCTCCTTACATGTGAGCTGAGGGAGGGAGAAAGGCTGCTTTTGCTTGCTGCAAACTTTGTGTGTGTGACTGTGTGACTGTGACAGTGTGTGTGACTGTGACAGTGTGTGTGACTGACTGTGTGTGACTGTGACTGTGTGTGTGTGTGTGTGACACTGTGTGTGTGTGACTGACTGTGTGTGACTGTGACAGTGTGTGTGACTGACTGTGTGTGACTGTGACAGTGTGTGTGACAGTGTGTGTGACAGTGTGTGTGACAGTGTGTGTGTGTGACAGTGTGTGTGTGACTGTGTGTGTGTGACTGTGTGTGTGTGACTGACAGTGTGTGTGACTGTGTGTGTGAGAGAGGAGAGAGAAGGGAGATTAGGAGGGAGAGGAGAGAGAAGGAGAGAGAGGCAGAGGATGTGAGATGCAGGGGGGTGAAGTGGGGTGATGTGGGATGCAGGGGGGGCGTGATATGAGATGCAGGGGGGTGAAGTGGGGTGATGTGGGATGCAGGGGGGGGTGATATGAGATGCAGGGGGTGGGTGATGTTTAAACCAAAATCATTACAAAATATATACACATTGTTTATTCAAAAGTATGAGTTAATTATTATTTATTACCCCTACTGCTTTACACATCTATTGTGTGATTTACCCCTGTCGAACATGTGTCATCCAGATAGGGGTTCCCCGAAATTTTACGAAATACTTAAAGAGTTCCTCCAAACAAAAAAGGTTGGGAATCACTGGTCATGTGAGATGTACGGGGGAGGTGTGCCGGGAGAGGGGGTCGGGGAGGGGGGGGGGAGATGTGCCAGTGGGGAGGTAGGGGGGAGATGTGCTAGCTAGCGGGGGGAGATGTACCAACGGGGGTGGGGGGCGGGAAAATGTGCCGCCAGTGGGGGGAGATGTACCAACAGGGGGGGGGGGGGAGGAAGAAATGACAGAGAGGAAAAAGCGCAGAGGGACTGGGATATGCGAGGGCCCGTCTGACCTTTCCTCGAGTATCCGCTTTGTTAGAGCAGCAGCAGCCGCCGCCATGAGCGACGTGGATGAGAAGCAGTTCCAGGGCAGAGTGAGAATACCGAGCAAGGCCCCTCCTGTACAGCAGCACGTATTTCATGTGTATATGTTCGCGTTGGCCAGTCCCCGGGCGGTGACTGGCGCAGCCCTGTCCCAGTAATAAAACAAATAATACGACCGGAAAGTAGTGCGATTCCGGATTAAACATCCTTTACGGGTGGCAGGGTGTTTGCTGGGAGGCGATGGTCGGTGGCTATGAGGTGATGGCGTCTGTGTCTGTCACAAGATGGCTCCTGTCTGCCATATAGAGGAGTGGGGGCTCAGATATATATCCTTATACACCCGATAAATATACCGCAAAACAAACCACCACATGTCGAACATAATTAGTTTACTCGGCACCACGGAGCACAACAAAATTTTCACTGGACATTCTGCTGCGGATTTGGCAGCGAGGGGACATGCCACAACAGCGCTGGGAGATGTGCCGCCAGCAGGGCGGAGGGGGGGGTGGGGCGGGGACATGTTCCGGCAGCGGGGGGAGACACAGACAGACACACACACACAGACAAATCTCACCCGCACTACATCCAGCAGGGGGGGGGGGGGCGGGAGATGTGCCGCCGGGAGGAGGGGGGGGGGGGGGGTGCGGCGGGGAGATGTGTCGTCAGCAGGGGGGGGGGGGACATTTATTCAATATTACATTCCCCGGGCGTAGCCGGGTACAAAAGCTAGTATTTAATAAATAAAGAATATCACTTGTGTGCACATTCACATGTCTCATACAGGTCTGCAACCCTGCCTTTCACCATTGTCACCTAGCATACAGTGCTCCCACTGCAGCAAGGGATTCTGGGAAATGGCATGCAAATGAGCACACGTGTCACTTTTTGCCTGGAATATCCATTCACATGGAGCCCATTTAAGCAGATGCATCGCCGTTCACACAGCTTTTAAACACAGCATGGAACTAGCAAAGCAAGTACAGACCACTCACAGACATGTTTCAACCTTGATGGGTATCATCAGTGTGAGGTTGGTGTATACTTGCTTTGAAATATTTCTAGGCTGGATAGGTTTACCATATCACATTTTAAGTTATGTGTGTACACACACACTACATGTAATTAATGTGTATGTATAGTTGTACATATATAATGTATCTGTATGTATATGTGTATCCTATCCATCAATCTCCTTGTCTTCTCGTCTCTCCACCCCCTAACCCTTTCCCTGCCAGAGAATCTCCCCATGGATGCAGTGTGTGGCATTGTGTGGCATTGTGTGGCAGTGTGTGGCAGTGTGTGGCATTGTGTGGCAGTGTGTGACACTGTGACACAGTGACAGTGCTGAGCTGTAACATTCCAGGCTAAATGCACAGGCTCAAATTCTGCTGGTCACCACCATCACGTGTCACCCTCCCCCTGTGTCACTGCCACAGCAGCGAATGGGACACTATGCAGGGCAGAGGAGGGGTTACGTGACACTTGAAACTACAACTCCCAGCATGCTATTGAACATTTCCATATTGTCACATGACCAGGAGACAAATTCCTAACAAAGCAGGTAAGTGGGGCTCTGTATTTACAATGCATTCTGGTCCCTGTAGTCCTGAGATCACTGTATTAGCAATGCATTCTGGTCCCTGTACTCCTGATCTCACTGTATTAGCAATGCATTCTGGTCCCTGTAGTCCTGAGATCACTGTATTAGCAATGCATTCTGGTCCCTGTAGTCCTGAGATCACTGTATTAGCAATGCATTCTGGTCCCTGTAGTCCTGAGATCACTATTTACAATGCATTCTGGTCCCTATAGTCCTGATTGTGGCTTTTGCAATGCATTCTGGTCCCCGTAGTCCTGATCTCTCTCTCTCTCTCTCGTTCTGTATATATAAAATAGAATAAATAACATGCATTTGATTTTGGGTCGTCTCTCACAGGATTTTAGGGGTGATGGAGAGATCGGACCCCGGTAATAGGAGGAGAGCAGCCCGCGGGAGGAGCCAGGTGAGAAAACGTGTGCATGTGTGTGTATTGTATTGTATTGTATGTTTTTATTTATATAGCGCCATAAATGTACATAGCGCTTCACAGCAGTAATACATGTGGTAATCAAATAAATAACAGATAATATAAATAACAGATCATGGGAATAAGTGCTTCAGACATACTGTAAAAGTAACATTAAGGAAGAGGAGTCCCTGCCCCGAGGAGCTTACAGTCTAATTGGTAGGTAGGGAGAACGTACAGAGACAGTAGGAGGGAGTTCTAGTAAGTGCGTCTGCAGGGGGCCAAGCTTTATGTATCATGTGTTCAGAATATTCACAGTGCTACTCGTATGCTTCTTTAAGCAGATGTGTCTTAAGGTGGGTCTTAAAGGTGGATAGAGAGGGTGCTAGTCGGGTATTGAGGGGAAGGGCATTCCAGAGGTGTGGGGCAGAAAGTGAGAAAGGTTTAAGGCGGGAGAGGGCTTTAGATACAAAGGGGGTAGAAAGAAGACATCCTTGAGAAGAACGCAAGAGTCGTGATGGTGCATAGCGAGAAATTAGAGCTGAGATGTAAGGAGGGGCAGAAGAGTGTAAAGCTTTAAAAGTGAGCAGGAGAATTGAGTGTGAGATACGTGATTTAATCGGAAGCCAGGAGAGGGATTTCATGAGGGGAGATGCTGAGACAGATCTAGGAAAGAGTAGAGTGATTCTGGCAGCAGCGTTTAGGATAGATTGTAGGGGAGACAGGTGAGAGGCAGGAAGGCCGGACAGCAGGAGGTTACAGTAATCGAGACGGGAGAGAATGAGGACCTGAGTCAGAGTTTTAGCAGTTGAGTAACAGAGGAAAGGACGTATCTTTGGGATATTGCAGAGGAAAAAGCGACAAGTTTTAGAAACGTTTTGAATATGAGAGGAGAATGAGAGAGAGGAATCAAGTGTAACCCCTAGGCAGCGTGCTTGGGCTACTGGGTGAATAATCGTATTTCCAATAGCAATGTGGAAGGAGGTAGTAGGGTCAGGTTTGGGAGGAAGTATGAGGAGCTGTTTTAGCCATGTTAAGTTTCAGTTGGCGAAGGGCCATCCAGGATGATATTCCAGAGAGACATTCAGAAACTTTGGTCTGTACAGCAGGTGTAAGGTCAGGGGTTGAAAGGTAAATTTGTGTGTCGTCAGCATAGAGGTGATATTTAAACCCAAAAGATGTGATTAGGTCACCTAGAGAGAGTGTGTACAGAGAAAAGAGAAGAGGTCCCAGGACAGAGCCCTGGGGTACCCCCACAGAGATATATGTATTATGTATATGTGTATATATGTATTAAACGGCAATAGCCGTGTTAGTCCAGTTGTGATAGTGCAGAATAAATGAGTTCTTCAGTATTAGGCGATACCTTTTTTATTTGGACTAACAATTTATGTCACAGGACAAGCTTCCGAGCGTTCCCCTCTCTTCCTCAGCTCAGCGATGCTGCTATACAAAGGTTTCTACAGTATGTTTTATACAGATTAGAAAAGAGAAAAAAGGGGAAAAACAGACAAAACAGACAAAACAGAGAGCTGGAGATGAGGGGGTGAGAAAGGGCTGTTTGAAGACACTGTTGATGTGGTGGTGACAAGGCAGGTGAGAATATGGCCGTGCCTATAGTGCCGTCGTTAGCGACGGCGACACGGCGGGTGTCATCACCCGTCGCCATCGCCACCGGCGAAAGCTATGTTTCGCCAGGCGGCGGCGGCGCGGGATTCCGGCACTTTGATTTGTTCATGTGCCGTCACGTGACGCGACGACCCTTGAAAAATCAAATTTTGCTGGCTTCAGATTTTCGCAACGGCGTCTTCGCTCTGTCGCGTGTCGCTGTCACGTGCACTATAAGCGCACGCGGCGGCAGCAATGTATTTGTTTTCGGGCGACGTCGCATCGACGTCGCCGGCACTATAAGCGCGGCTTACGGCTGAGTCCCCGCTGGCGCTGAGCGCGCTCCTGCTTGGAGAGCGCTCCAAGCATGAGCGCCGGGTGTCCTCCGATTACGCAAGCGCGGGGTAGGGGGGCGGCATTGCGGGCCAGCTGAGCGCGCAGGGAAGTATAGGTTTTTTTGTTTATGTAAGCGCCAATCGCGGGTGAGCGTGTGTGCACGCGCACGAGCGCCGCGCACACCGCGTGAGCGGGGACTTACATATATCTATATATGTAATTCCCCCGCCGCAAGCGCCGCCCGCTCAGCGCTAGCGGGGACTTAGCCTAAGGGATGGGGGGGCTGTACATCAACAGCAGCATGGAGGGGGGTGGGAGGTGAGAAACCCCATATCCGCATTAAGTCCTCGTGTTTTGGTGTCAAAGAGTCTTATCATTCTGAGTTCAAATGTTTTCCGTTCTTGGTGCTTTTAAACATTCCATTCAGAATTTTGATTTTTAAATATATATACTGTATATATATATATATATATCTATACATATATATAATGCATGTAATCACCACCAAGGTGATAAAAAGACAGCACTCACCAGGTAAAGTCCAAATAAACTGTATTCAGAGTGTTCACACCCCCTTGAGAAAGATCCCTTGAAGAGGATGGAAACGTTGGTATTTGTGTGAACACTCTGAATACAGTGTATTTGGACTTTACCTGGTGAGTGCTGTCTTTTTATCACCTTGCTGGTGATAACATGCATTATTCATCTTTATGGGCCAATCTTATACTATATTCCTAGGAGTGCCAGTGACCTCTTTTGAATATATATATATATATATGATATATAATAGGAAATGGAATATACACACCCACACACACTGTACATATCTTTCTCAGGACCCAGACGTGCGTTTATCGAAGCTTCTGTCCTACGCTCTGCGTCACGGAGCTGTCACTCTGGGGCTGCCCATGGGAACAGGTGATGTGTGCATGTACAAATGTCTTTATATGTACCCACATGTGTACAGCTATATATATATATATACGGCGGACAGGAGATCTTAGTACAAAAAGAGATCTGTGTGCATTCAAATTCTTCTTCCTTTTTTTTTTTTGGTTTGAATGTATATATGTATATATATATATACATATATACATATATACATATATACATACATACATACATACATGTGCAGCTGTATACATGTATCTATATGTGTGCGTGTACCCCTTCCCCCCACCTCCTCTCCCCCTTCCTCCCTCCCCACCACCTCTCCCCGTTCCCCCCCCTCTTTCCCGTTCCCCCCCTCTTTCCCGGTTCCCCCCCTCTTTCCCCCCCCACAATCGGAGACAGGAGGTGCCAGTCGGTGTGGATATTGAGGAGTCTGAGTCTCCGGGCACATGCGCCCTGTGGTAACATGTCCCTAACATGTCCCTAACATGTCCCTAACATGTACTGCCTGATATGTTGAGTTTTGATGTACTGTATGTTTTTATTTTCATACAATCCAGGGGGAGCATATGGGGAAAAAAGACAAACAACACAGACAATTTAAGTGCAGACGTTTGAAAGTGTGGCGTGGCAGTGAGTGTGGCGTGGCAGTGAGTGTGGCGTGGCAGTGAGTGTGGCGTGGCAGTGAGTGTGGCGTGGCAGTGAGTGTGGCGTGGCAGTGAGTGTGGCGTGGCAGTGAGGGTAACTTGGCTCTATACACAGCCTACTTATGTGAGTGATGTTGAAATAAAAATAACAATGTGTCTAATTTATCGGTATATAATCAATCTCCGCTTCCATCTTTATCTGCCATCGATTTATTCACAATAGATATCAAGGGTAATGAATATTATCATTAGATGGGGTCTTATTCTGGGGTCTTATTCTGGGGTCTTATTCTGGGTATTCCACTTGGGAAATGGGGAAAAGAGCAGCAAGAACTATACACGTAGGGTGTTTTTACAGAAGCAGCATTCATCCGCTACCAACTAAGGGCTGTTATATACAGGATTCGGCCGCGCGTTCCTATGCGAACACGCGTGCACCTGCCGCATGCTTTTCCTGTATATAGTGCCGGGAGCTGCAGGTAATGTATATATGTGTGTGTATGTATATGTGTGAGTATATGTGTGTGTGTGTATGTGTGTGTATGTGTGTGTGTGTATGTGTGAGTGTATGTGTGTGCATGGGTTGTGTGTGTGAAGGGAAGTGCTAGATAAGATTCTTTTAATGGAAAAAAAAACTTTAATAAATATATATATTTTTTAACTTCTGCAATCATTCACACACAAACACACATCCATATAAACACAGATACATGCATACACACACACACACACACACACACACACACACACACACACACACACACACACACACACACACACACACACACACACACACACACACACACACACACACACACACACACACACACACATCCATATAAACACAGATACATACACACACACACACACACACACACACACACACACACACACACACACACACACACACACACACACACACACACACACACACACACACACAAACACACATCCATATAAACACAGATACATACACACACACACACACACACACACACACACACACACACACACACACACACACAAACACACATCCATATAAACACAGATACACACACACACATCCATATAAACACAGATACATGCATACACACACACACACACACACACACACACACACACACACACACACACAAACACACATCCATATAAACACAGATACATGCATACACACACACACACACACACACACACACACACACACACACACACACACACACACAAACACACATCCATATAAACACAGATACATGCATACATACACACACACACACACAAACACACATCCATATAAACACAGATACATGCACACACACACACACACACACACACACACACACACACACACACACACACACACACACACACATACATACATATACATACATTTGAGCGCAGGCAGCGGCGCGAAAAGATGAATTTCCTGCACAGCTATAGAAAGGCTGACTCACGTCAGTCAACTAAACATCCGCGCGCGCGCACGGCACTATAAAACGGGCCTAAGAGGCAAAAAATCATGTGAAACCCAAAAATCATGTGAAACCGCTTTGGGTTACAGATGTCGCGCGTGTGTGTGTGTGTGTGTGTGTGTGTGTGTGTGTGTGTGTGTGTGTGTGTGTGTGTGTGTGTGTGTGTGTGTGTGTGTGTGTGTGTGTGTGTGTGTGTGTGTGTGTGTGTGTGTGTGTGTGTGTGACACATCCTACTTGTACAGCATTAATACAATGTGACAAAGAGAGATCCATATAATAGACCTCAACATCCAAAGAGAAGCCGAAGGACAGAAACCCAGGCTGGTCACACTCATACGGGGGGTCAGCAAAATGAGTGTATGGGAACCAGGAAAGATACATTCTAGCACTAGGTCAGTCCTTGATGGTTATATAAACATGCATGAAAAGCAATCCCACAATCTGTGTAAATAGGCAATTGAAATGGCCAGGGAGGAAGAGAGAAAACAGGAGAGACATAATTGGGATATTATCCTACAAATGCAGATCTGCCAGAATGCAATGTTATTTCAGAAATGGCGCAAGGTCTATTTCTAGATTGAGTCCCCTAGGGGTTAACGTCCTCAATCGATGTATCCAGAATGCCTCTCGTTTCAGCAATTCTGAACCCCTGTCTCCCCCTCCCCAGCTGAACCCCTGTCTCCCCCTCCCCAGCTGAACCCCTGTCTCCCCCTCCCCAGCTGAACCCCTGTCTCCCCTTCCCCAGCTGAACCCCTGTCTCCCCCTCCCCAGTGGCTGGACATGTTCTAATGCTGTAAAGTGTAGGCCTGTTGGATGCCCATCATGAAATTGTAAAAAGTGATTCGTATACTGTGGGGGGTTCGGTATACTGTGGGGGGTTCGGTATACTGTGGGGGGTTCGGTATACTGTGGGGGGTTCGGTATACTGTGGGGGGTTCGGTATACTGTGGGGGGTTCGGTATACTGTGGGGGGTTCGGTATACTGTGGGGGGTTCGGTATACTGTGGGGGGTTCGTTTCCTTTTAATGCTACTTAGATGTTCCATAATTCTCGTTCTTACTGGTATGATGGTTTTCCCGACATATTGCAACTTGCAGGAACATTCCAGCAAATATATTACATAGCCTGCCCCGCATGTTATACGTGTCTCCACACTGAATACCTCACCAGTAATGTTACAGCAAAAACTCATTTGATTGGGTGATCTAAATTGACAGGCGCTGCAATTCTTCCAGCCAGAGAATCCCTTGCTGTTCTTTAGCCAGCTGTTATCTTCTCACTATCTTCTGTCTCAATGCACTGGGTGCCGGTTTGTTCTTTAGGTTACGAGCTTTCCTAAATATTACATCAGGTCTCTCTGGAATGTAGTCTCTATTTCTCCCTATCGGTACTACCTCCCCTGTGTCACTGGATGGGATTCCTGAGCACTATATACCCTCAAAGAACTGCCAGTCGCAGCTTTATTTGAAAGTGCCTTGAAACTACCAGTATCCTGTGAGTAGGCTGTGTATAGACAGACCCAAGTTACCCGCACTGCCACGCGACACGCACTGCCACGCGACACGCACTGCCACGCCACACTCACTGCCACGCCACACGCACTGCCACGTCACACGCACTACCACGCGACACTCACTGCCACGCGACACTCACTGCCACGCCACACGCACTGCCACGCCACATGCGATGCCACGCGACACTCACTGCCACGCCATAGTTTCAAACGTCTGCACTTAAATTGTCTGTGTTGTTTGTCTTTTTCCCCCATATGCTCCCCCTGGATTGTATGAAAATATTCTCACGCCCTGGAACCAGTGAAGACCGCTCCCGCCAGGGGGTCTGAGCTGGGAGATAAGACTTTATCTTCTGTATAATTTTATTATTCACATTTTGCACTATTAGATTTTTTTCTTAAGTGTTAAATATTTAGCTAATCACTTTAATATTAGCGATCACATTAATATTAGCGATCACTTTAATATTAGCGATCACTTTAATATTAGCGATCACTTGCTGCTGTTCGTGCATTTTTTACATTCCCTGCAATGAGCAATAATACTTCCTGATACACTACGAGTTGTGCGCTGTTTTTGTTTTCTCTCTATTACCTCCCATGTGTGTTAAGACTGGGCACCCAGGGCAGGCGAGTGTCCAGATGTGATCGCAGTATGTATGAAGTGCAGCTGTGTGTAAATCTACATGTCCTGTGGTATTCCCAAACCTGGGAACATAAATAAAGATTGAAGTGGTAATATAATAAAAACCCGGCGCCATCTTTTCCCCCAGCCAGTCCGAGATGGGGTAAATCTATACAAATGTCAAACACACAACTACACCGATGTAACCTCCCTAGTGAGCCAGCAAGAGGGAGGGATAGAAATATATATATAAATATCGGTATCTGTGTGTATCTATATACATGTCTATATACCCATCTATATGTACAGGTGTGTGTGTGTGTATACTGTATGTGTATATATATATAACAGCTCTCTCCCTCCTCAGATGGCTTTGTCCCTCTCTCTTCACTCCTCCCCCTCCCCCAGTTTAGCTCCTTCTCTCGAGATGATGTGGAACGCGTGGTCTGCACTAATGACAAGCAGCGCTTCAGCACGCGACGCTCTGGGCCCGAGGGGGTCCTGGAAATTCGAGCCAATCAGGGCCATTCCTTACAGGTACTGTGTAATCCCAATACTCCCTGACCAGAGGCCGGCTCTGTGTGTGTGTGTGTGCGTGCGTGCGTGCGTGTCTAGGTAACCATAGAGTCAAATAACAAACAGCTCCACATCCTCCATGTGTTATGTGTCCCTGAGGTTACCTACGTTCCTCTATAATTACCTATTGGCTGTTATTTGTGATGCGTCACTCTACAAAGATTGAAATGAATGGAATAGAACTAGAAAAGGTTGGAAACGACCTATCTTGTCCGACGAGTAACAATGGCTGGAAACCTTCCTAATTAAGTCAATCTGAGAAAATAAATATATATATATATATATGGGATGGAGCGTGTTTGGCCTCTATAGGAAAGTGTTGGACCCGTGTATCAGCCCGTGCTCACGTGTGGGTGTGACCCATGTATCAGCCGGTGCTCACGTGTGGGTGTGAGACTTGGAGTATGGAGAGATGCATGCTGGGTATTATCCGGAGACAGGAAACAGAATGGATTGGTTTGCAAACCCAAAGGTCTGTGACATATAATGTGTGTATATGAAGAAGTGACCATCCTTGGATGAAGATAGCACTCACCTGGATTCCAAGGGGTACCAAGACAACACCATTTAATGGACCCATTGGGCTTTTGACATTATACATTGATCATGTCATATGTTAATATCTCCACTCAATAAAATCTCTCTCCACCCCTCCAATCTCCCTTTTTCTCCCCTCCAATGTCCCTCTCCCCACCCCTCTTCTCCCTCTCCGCACCCCTCCTCTCTCCCCACCCCTTCTGTCTCCCTCCCCACCTCGCTATCTCTCCCCACCTGTTCTCTCTCTCTTTCTCCCTACCCCTCTCTCGCTGTCTCCTTCAGGTAGAGGTTGATCTCACCCCGCTGGGGGCGGAGCTTCCTCACCAGGCTCTTCACGGCACTTACCTCCGTCATTGGCCCTCCATTCTCCGCGGCGGTCTCTCGCGTATGAAGCGCACACACATCCACCTGTCTACGGAGCTCCCGGGAGAAGGCGGGGGCGTTATCAGCGGTAAGATGGCCATTAAGGGGTCATTGTGAAATGTTAGCGGGGGGGGGGGGTAATTATCAACGTTATGTGGCACCTTGTGTAGAGCTGGGTCATTATCCGAGGTGAGGGGCCCCTGGGGTGACAGACAGGATTTGTGGTGGGACTCATACAAAGTATAATGTCTCCCCCCGCAGGCCTGCGCAGTGACTGTGAAGTCGCCATATTTATAGACTTGCAGAAAGCTGTAGCAGGTGAGACTTCCTCTCCCTCCTTCTCTGACTCCCTCTCTCACACACTCACTTCTCTTTCTCACACTCACCCCTTTCTCACAAACACACCCTCCTTCTGACTCCCTCTCTCACCCTCACCCCTCACTCTCTCTAGATGGGATCTCTTTTTACTGGTCCTGTAATCGTGTCCTTCTGACCCCTGGGAATACCGACGGTCTCCTTCTCCCGGAATATTTCCTGCGGGTCCTGCAGCTCCGACCTCAAAGTACGTCTGTGGGAACTTCATTTAGGGAGAAAACCAAATAATATTAAATACCCTGCGGCCACTGTGTATTTCACGTGTATGTCACTAATGGCATCATGCACTGACACCCTGTGGTCACTGTTTGTATTACATATGTATATTTCTACAGGTATTATAGTGACACTCTGTCGTCACAGTGTGTATTACACTTGTTTATTCCTATGGGTCTCATCACAGGGATGGTGACACCCTCTGGACATTTTTTGAATTACAGTGGTATATATATTTTTTTATGCTGACTTCCCTCCTCTCCCTCTCTCTCACAGAGCGGCTCATTCCCCTGGTATAAGGGATGCTAGATCGCCTCCTGCCCAAATAAATCAGATTCAATGCTTAGAATTACATGTCCAGTTTAATGTGTTATAGAAGAACAAATACTGCGCGCGTGTGTGTGTGTTTGTTTGTGTGTGTGTATACACATGCAAACAAAATGGCAGCACTCGCTCAAAATGGAAGCTCTGAGGGCCAGTCTGTGCAAGGTAGGAAAAATAGTATATAATGGGTTTAATATTCCAAATTGCAATGAATACCCCGCACAAGAAGATTATAGAAATAATAAAGATATTACTTTATTAATACATAGCACGCCCAGACCTTCGTCAGAGGCCGAAATGTCGGGTCTGGGTGTGATATATATGTATTAATAAAGTAATATCTTTAATATTTTTCTATAGTCTTCTTGCTGGTATTAATTTCAATTGGAAGCATATGTGCGTTCCCAACATATACACTTAGAAATACAACGTATAGTCTCAGATATCTGTGGACATATTTGTATGTGTGCGCACACCAACACACACGCACCAACACACACGCACCAACACACACGCACGTGTATTAATTCCTTTCCTTAGAAGTATTACTGATGAGACATGATATGTATAAAGTTACTCTCTACATAGTATGTGTTTCCTCAGCATTTATACATACAGCAAGCGTGTTCTCAGCATTTATACATACAGTAAGCGTGTTCTCAGTATTTATACATACAGTAAGCGTGTTCTCAGCATTTATACATACAGTAAGCGTGTTCTCAGTATTTATACATACAGTAAGCGTGTTCTCAGCATTTATACATACAGTAAGCGTGTTCTCAGCATTTATACATACAGTAAGCGTGTTATCACCCCGCCTGAATGTCCGATACGACACACAAAGAGGGTCCTCTATCGGCACTAAAAATTCCACTGACAGCCACGGGGCAAAGAATTCACAGCAGCAACACAGCTGAGGCACTGGGATCAAAACCGTGGTGCATGCTGGGGTAGAAACGGAATGCAGGAGACGTCCAGTGGTAAACGTGGCTTGTAAGTATGACGCCCATGCAGGCAATTTGATCAGAGAAGTTGGGGGTTAAGGAGCGTGGGAACAGTGGCAGTTTGTGTGGCAGCTGAGCTCATGCAAAAAGTTGTGTGATGGCCACGGTGCGTGGCGCCTCCGGCAGGGAGGGTGGAACGGTTCGGAAGGCCATGTAAGAAAGGGGCCATATCTGGGATAGGGTCAGAGGGCCGCATGGTGTCCACGTTTGGAGGGGGTCCAAAGGCCACGTGGTGTCTACAGAACGGGGGTCAGAGGGCTATGTGGAGTTCACGTAAGGGGGGGGTCAGAGCGCCTCGTGGCCGCCCGTCAGCTTGTGGAAGAGCTCCTCGTTGAGCCCCCCCACTCCCCCATCCCTGCCACGCGTGGACATAAAGATGTAGCCCCCAATGTACTCGTGGACGACTTTGCAGGGTGCGGAGACGCAGGTGAAGGCCACGTTTATATTCTCCGTGAACTCAATCGCCACCTGGGAAACGGAGCGAGGGGAGAGAGGCAGGGAAATAACAAAAATATTCATACCCCCTCCATCTCCCATTCTCTCCCCCCTTCCATCTCCCACTCCCTCCATCTCCCCTTCTCTCCCCCCCTCCATCTCCCCTTCTCTCCCCCTCCATCTCCCCTTATCTCCCCCCTCCATCTCCCCTTCTCTCCCCCCTCCATCTCCCCTTCTCTCCCCCCCTCCATCTCCCCTTCTCTCGCCCCCTCCATCTCCCCTTCTCTATCCCCCCTTCATCTCCCATTCTCTCCCCCCTCCATCTCCTATTCTCTCCCCCCTCCATCTCCCATTCTCTCCCCCCTCCATCCCCCCTTCTCCCCCCCCTCCATCTCCCCTTCTCTCCCCCCCTCCATCTCCCCTTCTCTCCCCCCCTCCATCTCCCCTTCTCTCCCCCCCTCCATCTCCCCTTCTCTCCCCCCCTCCATCTCCCCTTCTCTCCCCCCTCCATCTCCCCTTCTCTCCCCCCCTCCATCTCCCCTTCTCTCCCCCCCCTCCATCTCCCCTTCTCTCCCCCCCCTCCATCTCCCCTTCTCTCCCCCCCCCTCCATCTCCCCTTCTCTCCCCCCCCTCCATCTCCCCTTCTCTCCCCCCCACCTCCATCTCCCCTCTCCCCCCCCTCCATCTCCCCTTCTCTCCCCCCCTCCATCTCCCCTTCTCTCCCCCCCTCCATCTCCCCTTCTCTCCCCCCTCCATCTCCCCTTCTCTCCCCCCTCCATCTCCCCTTCTCTCCCCCCCTCCATCTCCCCTTCTCTCCCCCCCTCCATCTCCCCTCTTCCATCTCCCACTCCCCTTCATCTCCCCTTCTCTTCCCCCCCCTCCATCTCTCCTTCTCTTCCCCCCTCCATCTCCCCTTCTCTCCCCCCCTCCATCTCCCCTTCTCTCCCCCCCTCCATCTCCTCTTCCATCTCCCACTGCCCTTCATCTCCCCTTCTCTTCCCCCCCCTCCATCTCCCCTTCTCTTCCCCCCTCCATCTCCCCTTCTCTCCCCCCCTCCATCTCCCCTTCTCTCCCCCCCTCCATCTCCCCTTCTCTCCCCCCCTCCATCTCCCCTTCTCTCCCCCCCTCCATCTCCTCTTCCATCTCCCACTGCCCTTCATCTCCCCTTCTCTTCCCCCCCCTCCATCTCCCCTTCTCTTCCCCCCTCCATCTCCCCTTCTCTCCCCCCCTCCATCCCCCCTTCTCTCCCCCCCCTCCATCTCCCCTTCTCTCCCCCCCTCCATCTCCCCTTCTCTCCCCCCCTCCATCTCCTCTTCCATCTCCCACTCCCTCCATCTCCCCTTCTCTCCCCCCTCCATCTCCCCTTCTCTCCCCCCTCCATCTCCCCTTCTCTCCCCCCCTCCATCTCCCCTTCTCTCCCCCCCTCCATCTCCCCTTATCTCCCCCCCTCCATCTCCCCTTATCTCCCCCCTCCATCTCCCCTTCTCTCCCCCCCTCCATCTCCCCTTCTCTATCCCCCCCTCCATCTCCCCTTCTCTCCCCCCCTCCATCTCCCCTTCTCTCTCCCCCCCCCTCCATCTCCCCTTCTCCATCTCCCCTTCTCTCTCTCCCCCCTCCATCTCCCCTTCTCTCCCCCCCCTCCATCTCCCCTTCTCTCCCCCCTCCATCTCCCCTTCTCTCCCCCCCCCTCCATCTCCCCTTCTCTCCCCCCCCCTCCATCTCCCCCCTCCATCTCCCCTTCTCTCCCCCCCCTCCATCTCCCCTTCTCTCCCCCCCCCTCCATCTCCCCTTCTCTCCCCCCCCCTCCATCTCCCCTTCTCTCCCCCCCCCCTCCATCTCCCCTTCTCTCCCCCTCCTCACCTGTCTGATGTCCCAGTTCACATTCCACTGTTTCATGTCACTGTACAGCCACGTTTTCACCACGTCTCCCACACTCAGGTCGATGCGGATCAGGCGGTTACTGGCGATACCCAGAATCTCATCCCGGCGGGAACCCTTAAATCTGACGGGGGAGGGAAAAAAGGGGGGTGAATTGGCTTCCCGAGGGTCTCCGGTCGTGGCAGAGCCTGTGGGAGGGGAGGGGAGGGGGGGGGGGGTCAGGGGGGGGGGGGGTCACCAACCTTACAAGGAAGTATGAGACCCCAAAGTCCGGCAGGGACTGCCAGGCCTGAATAAGGCGCAGTTTGGCGTCTACGAGAGAAAGTTGTGCAATGTTCTGATACGCCTCCAGGATCCGAGGAGTTAACTGCAAAACAGGAGGTGAGAACTCAAGAGTCCTGCAAGGCATCGCTTAACCCCTCACCTACCAGAGCCCTGCAGGGCATCGCTTAACCCCTCACCTACCAGAGCCCTGCAGGGCATCGCTTAACCCCCTCCACGGCCAAACATGCCAAGCATCACTTAACCCCTCCACGGCCAGAGACATGCCAAGCGTCACTTAACCCCTCCACAACCAGAGACATGCCAAGCGTCACTTAACCCCTCCACGGCCAGAGACATGCCAAGCGTCACTTAACCCCTCCACAGCCAGAGACATGCCAAGCGTCACTTAACCTCTCCACGGCCAGAGACATGCCAAGCGTCACTTAACCCCTCCACGGCCAGAGACTTGCCAAGCGTCACTTAACCCCTCCACGGCCAGAGACTTGCCAAGCGTCACTTAACCCCTCCACAACCAGAGACATGCCACGTGTCACTTAACCCCTCCACAACCAGAGACATGCCAAGCGTCACTTAACCCCTCCACAACCAGAGACATGCCAAGCGTCACTTAACCCCTCCACAACCAGAGACATGCCAAGCGTCACTTAACCTCTCCACTGCCAGAAACGCTGAGCGTCACTTAACCCCTCCACTACCAGAGCCCTGCAGAGCATCACTTAACCCCTCACCTGCTTTGGTTTGAGTCTCTTCTGGTATCGGGGGGACACCAGCGTGTGCATGCTTACGGTGTCCGGCGCTGCGGAGCTGGACGTTTGGGGACTGGATTTCTGCAGGCTGAGGAAGGACAGGACGTTCTGCACCTCGCTGGAGTATGACGCGTCACCCATAGTGCGCCCCTTAGCTGCCAGGCGGCACCCGGCCACCCAGTGCGCATACTGCTGCTCCTGAGAGGGTGACACAGCGGGAGCTATAACTCTGCCCCTCCCCCCGCAGGGTGACACAGTGACACAGAGAAGGGAGCTATGAGTCTGTCCCTCCCCCCGCAGGGTGACAGTGACACAGACAGAAGGGAGCTATGAGTCTGTCTCTCCCTCCCCACCCCCCCACCCACCAGGGTGACACAGTGACACAGACAGAAGGGAGCTATGAGCCTGTCCCTCCCCCCGCAGGGTGACACAGTGACAGACAGAAGGGAGCTATGAGTCTGTCCCTCCCCCGCAGGGTGACACTGTGACACAGACAGAAGGGAGCTATGAGCCTGTCCCTCCCCCCGCAGGGTGACACAGTGACACAGACAGAAGGGAGCTATGAGTCTGTCCCTCCTCCCGCAGGGTGACACAGTGACACATACAGAAGGGAGCTATATGTCTGTCCCTCCCCCCGCAGGGTGACACAGTGACACAGACAGAAGGGAGCTATAACTCTGCCCCTCCCCCCGCAGGGTGACACAGTGACACAGACAGAAGGGAGCTATAACTCTGCCCCTCCCCCCACAGGGTGACACATTGACACAGACAGAAGGGAGCTATGAGTCTGTCTCTCCCACCCCCCCACCCCCCCCCAGGTGACACAAGAAGTGACCTGTTGTTTTTTCCTCCGTAATATAACTAAGATATGCCCTTTCCTCTGTTGCTCGACTGCTAAAACTCTGACTCAGGCCCTCATTCTCTCCCGTCTCGATTACTGTAACCTCCTGCTGTCCGGCCTTCCTGCCTCTCACCTGTCTCCCCTACAATCTATCCTAAACGCTGCTGCCAGAATCACTCTACTCTTTCCTAGATCTGTCTCAGCGTCTCCCCTCCTGAAATCCCTCTCCTGGCTTCCGATCAAATCCCGCATCTCACACTCAATTCTCCTCACTTTTAAAGCTCTACATTCTTCTGCCCCTCCTTACATCTCAGCCCTAATTTCTCGCTATGCACCATCCAGACTCTTGCGTTCTGCTCAAGGATGTCTTCTCTCTACCCCCTTTGTATCTAAAGTTCTCTCCCGCCTTAAACCTTTCTCACTGACTGCCCCACACCTCTGGAATGCCCGTCCCCTCAATACCCGACTAGCACCCTCTCTATCCACCTTAAAACACACCTGCTTAAGGAAGCAAATGAGTAGCTCTGTGGCTGTTACTATACACCTCATACATAAAGCTTGGCCCCCTGCAGACGCACTTACCAGAACGTTC